>NW_022589805.1:1085691-1099548 GCF_004348235.1 Phoca vitulina
GAAGGAAGATCTTAGCATTCTTACTCTATATGTTGTTTTTAAGTGATGGGATGACAAGTGTTACCTACTTTTTAAAATATATTTTCCATACTTCTCAAATAATAGCATTTTCAAAATTATTACAGGACTAGGTGTCTATTTTTACTCACCACTGTACCCGTGAGCGCCACTCAACACTTAGCATCAGTAGATACAATGAAAATGTGCTGAATAAATAAAGAGCAGCTATTTCTGTGCAGCAGAAAATTCTGTTACAGCCCATATTTCAGGGACAGGACTCCTCACCTGCCGTGACTAAACTGTAAGCAAATAAACAGGGTCACTTACATGATTGAGAAAATACTGCACAATTATTTCATGGCCAGCGGCAGCTGCTTCCATCAAAGGAGTAAATCCATATACCGGCTCCCTGCAAGATAGAGGCCATGGCCAGACGATTAGCGGAGAGGAGCTGAGCCAGGCAGAAGCTTTCCCACTGCAGACAAACCCAAGCCAGCTCGTCACCCATCCTGAGGTGTCCAGGTCTCCCTCTCGCCAGAACGAACAGGGTGACATGAAAAAAGTTCCTATCGACACATGAGCCTCATAAATTCTTCTGCTTCTACCACCAGCTCTAGTCTCTCTTCCTGAAGACAATCTGTCTCCCCATATTCACTCCCTCTAAGCTGCTTCCACCGGCTGACTCTAAAATCTCCGTTTTAATTACAGGCGAAAAGCAACTGTTGCCTTTCACTGCGCACAGCCAGCCAGCATCTCCCGCCCACCCATCCAGACGATCTTTGAGCTCAGCGTTTTCCAGGAGCCCTCCCAAGAGCTCCGGGACTAATCATCTACCTTGTCCTTACTTCACCCACTATCTGATGCTTATTTCTGTGCTCAGCACTGTCTCCAGATGCCTCCTGACCCTCACTTCTCTCACCCTGGTCTAGAAGACAGGAACCAAGCTAAATCCTGGGTTGCATCCACTCTAAGACACAGCATTTTCACATTCTCACATCTCTGAAGTCAGAATTTATCTTAAAACCAATAGGCAAGTGGCATTTTAATCAGTGGCATTTCTTTCTCAGTGGCATGTGAAACTATGGTGCACCTTACAGGGGGTGACTTCAGCCAGGGGCGGGCACCGTGTCAGCCAGAAGCTGGGGTGGTACTTGCTGTGTTGAAAGGGGATTATTGTTGTGACATGCTTTAGACAACACCCCTTCCAGCTTATAAAACTCATGACTGCTTTGAAAGCATCATCTCACCCGATATAGACAAAAGACAGGAAGGAAAAAGGAATTAGCATTTAATGCATGTCAATCAAGTGCCATTCACTATGCCAGGCCCCTGGTGTGTGACAGAACATGTAATTCCTCCAACAACCCCATGACATAGGTATTGCTGGCCCCAGTTTTCAGATAAAGAAAATGAGGCTCAGAAAGTGCTGCACCCAGTGTCCCCTACAGATGCAGAAAAAAGCTGGGACCAGCCCCAAGCTTCCCGCGCCTGGGCAGGCCTGTCCCCTCTGCCCACAGCAGGGGCTACCCTGCACTCTGGCCCGTGGCTGCCTCCCCAGCTGCCCTCCTCCGTTACAGCGGCCACTAACGACCCGGTAATCACCTCACGTTGGCATTCGCTCCACTGTCCAAGAGGAACTTGACCATCTGCTGGTGCCCGGCGCTAGTGCAGTGGAAGAGAGCAGTCCAGCCCTGAATGTCCTTCATTTCCAGCTCGGCACCTTGCTTCAAGAGAATGCAGAATGCTCGTTACCGCCTCAGCTCCTCTGTGTGGGGCGGGCGCTCCAGGCCATCACGCTGCAAGAATCAAAGTGATGACCCGAGCAAGCACATGCCATGGTCTGCAGTGGCTCCCGTCTCCGCCAGAGCGGCCAGGAGCCCCTCGCGTCTCTGGGCCTGAGTCCCCTCGTCACTCACCTGGAGGAGAAAGTAGGCGATGCTCTCGTTGCCACAGCTAGAAGCCAGCATCAGCGGAGTCTGCCCTTCTGGGGTCGGCACGTTCACGCTCACCCCCGCCTCGAGCAGCAGGTGCACGATGGTATCGTGTCCGATGTACGAGGCATACATCAGCGGGGTCCAGCCACCACCATTCTTCTTATTCAAATCTAACTCTCTCCTAAACAAACACAAGATATGCCAGACATGTCCAGCCATCTCACATGTGAGGTTTACCAAAGCTGGCAGCGAGGCCGGGCCAAGAGAAAGAGCGGGAAATAAAGCCAGGAAGCAGAAGTTATCTGCCACCCTGGACGTCATGGGGGAGGCGAGGCAGGCGGGGAAACCATTAGGTTTGCCCCACAGCTGCCTCTGCAAAGTCCTCAGAGCCGCCTTCCTCCTCCGACTGCACATTCTCATCGGCCCCTCCGCCTACCCCGAGGCCAGCAACTCTTCTTTCCTACCCCCAGCTACACAGATGGTTCTCAACCAGGGGTGATTTTTTGCTCCAGGAGACATTTGGCAAAGTCTGAAAACATTACTGGTTGTCACAACTGGAGAAGGAAAAGCTACTGGCGTCTAGGGGGTGGAGGCCAGGGACGTGGCTAACCGGTTATCCTACATGCACAGGTCCCCAGCGGAGAATGATCTGGCTCGGGCTGTCCGGAGTGCCAGAGTCAAGGAACTGTGACCTGGAGCCCTGACTGCCTTCTTCTCCCAACAGACCAGAATCTGCTAGTGTGGGGCTGGGTGGAAAGGGGAATGGGAAGGGACTCAGAAAATGGACAATATTTCTCCCTAGTCACCTCATCCTACAGAAACATTCTTGGAAAATCACTGACCAGAGAATCCTCTTTCTCATTCATGTCCATCAAAATTCTGGAAAGGTGTTTCCCGCAGGAGAAAAACTATGGGCTTCCAAGCCCAGAGTCTGGGATTGGGGCATGGAAATCACATCCACTTCCAGGACACCCTGAATAGTTCACGTCCCACAGCCTTTCCCCTCGCACAATCCCTGCCTCCAGCAGAGGCAACAACTGACAATCAATCCAGTCTGTCCCTCTCAGAGGTACGCACACAGGAAGCTACACAGACAATTATTTTCCATTCACTAGCATCTTCTAGTAACTCTGGGATGCCCACGCAGCCATTCCAAAAGGTCCTGATCCTAGGAATGCAGTGGCGGCCACTGGCTGGGAGAGCGCACAGAGACCAATTCATCCTGGCCACACGACCTTCACCGAGGGAGTGCTCAGTTCCACGTGGAGAAGAGCCTAGCCCTTGGCAGAGCATCTCTGAGGCTCTCACATGTCTAGTTGGGCCCAATCCTCCCTTCGGAGGCCTCCCCTGCCCTCAGGCCCCCAGTCTATGCTTACTGTGGGCAAGCTTCAGTGTCAGCTAGGGCCACAATCCCAATCAGAGCACAGACACTTCCCCTCTCCCCTGTGGAGCCATTTGGGACCGTGCATTTAAACAGCACGCCCAAAGGCTTAAAAGCCCAAGAATGCCGAAGGAGCAGAATTGTGACTGGGGTCTCAGTGACCCTATGAGACAATGTGCTGCCTGTGTACCCAGCTGCACATTCCTAAGGCCACCTGGTACAGGAGTACAACAGACTGTCCCTTACCACAGGCCTGTACTTGTACTCGACTGGCCAGATATTCATAAGTGATGGCTAGGACTTGGGAACCAGAAGCCTGGGACTCAAATGAGGCTTTGCTTTGGCTCCCCAGGAACTGAAAAAGGCACATACGGGTACGGACACAGGTCGTTTCTCCAAGTTATCGATGAAAAACTGAAACAAGGAGGTAGGTCAGTAAGGGGGTGGAGAGGAGGAGATGGGTCCTTTTCCAAAAACTACATTAACATATGTATAAGACTGCAGGTGGCAATCCCCAGAGAGGAAGATAAACCCCACTTCCTCCTCTATAGCAAAAGCTAGAAGGGAAAGGAAGGCAAAAGAGATAAAAATGAACCTTCTGGGGAAAGAAGGCCACAGGGCATCACTTTCTAACTTTATTTTTGTTTTGTCTGAACATTTCTGCAATTCATAAAAACCATTAAGTGACTCTACAGAAAGCCTGAAACGTTTCATAAGCCTATGAAAAATGTTTAAAGCCTCTCTTTCTTCCGAGGAATACAAACTGACTTCCTTATTAGTGTCCAGCATAAATCATTACTGACCACTGTCCAAGAGACATGGGGATTGATCTGTGTGCCTGAAATGTCTACGACTGTGTGAGGCCCCATGAGCTTACTGACAGCTCTGTCTGGGATCTGAAGCCACAGAGACGGTACTCAAAATCTAAGCAAAAGGAACATTCCCCAAGATCTCTTACCGCTGCACACATTCCTTCACCACTTCATCCTGGCCGATGGAAGCAGCTGTGTGAAGATCCAAGGGGACGGCCAGCTCTTCCCGGCTGACCTGAGCACCCAGCCCATGCCACATGGACAAGCTGCGGTTCAGGAGTTCTGGCTCACTAGCTTCATCGCTGAGCTCCGACATCACTGTGGAGGGAGACCCAGGGGTTAGGTCTTTCCTTCCTGGTTGTTCCAGGGAGTGAAACACGATGGTTGCACTCCTACATGCAGTAGGCCTCGATGTCACTATCGTAACAGACTCAATGCAGTCAACTCCTGGGACAGACTTAGAAAATTTTTATTAAATACTGTATGGGTTTGGGCAGCTCCATCCTGCTAATACTGGTGAGCTTGTCACCAGACAGAAAAAGAGGAGCACATATGGTGAGTCACACACTTTCCTTCATCAATCCTCAGGCCCCAGTTCTGCAAAGGGAATTCTCCAGCAACTCAGGAAGCCTGACAACCTCTTGGATGGGCAGTCAAGAAATGCTAATTGAGTCACTGGACCAAATCACCTCTTGGGTGGGGTGGGAAAGAACCCTGGACTTGGGAGTTATATCAAAATTTAGCTCTGCTATTTAACATCTCCAGTCCCTAGTTCCTTGCTGTCTAATGGGGACATAGCTCAAAGGGCTGCTGTTAAAACACATGGAAGAATGGATAAATAAATGGCAGAATAGCATATGATGGAACGCTAGTAATAAACAGAAGAAACAAACAGTTGATATGCATAACATATGAACGAATCTCATACACAGTTGTGCAAACAGAAGCCATACTCAAGGGCTACCTACTGTATGATTCCATTTATATGACATTTTAGAAAAAACAAACCTGAAGGGCTGGAGGACAGATCAGTGGTACCAGGGATTAGGAATAGGGAAACCTCGAAGGGACAGCGAGACAGAACTTAGGGGTAACGTACCTGTTCTGTATCTTGATTGGTGGGTCTGTTGACTCTATACATTAATCAAAACCCATAGACCCAAACACCAAATGACTGAATTTTACTGTATAAAAATTTTAAACAAATAGGGCGCCTGGGTGGCTCAGTCAGGTAAGCATCTGCCTTCGGTTCAGGTCATGATCCCAGGGTCCTGGGATCGAGCCCCACATTGGGCTCCCTGCTTGGTGGGGAGTCTGCTTCTCCTCTACCCCTCTCCCCTGCTCATGATCCCTCTCTCTTTCTCAAATAAATAAAATCTTTTTTTTTTTTAAGGTTTTATTTATTTATTTTGATAGAGAGACAGCGAGAGAGGGAACACAAGCGGGGGCGGGGGGTGGGAAAGGGAGAAGCAGGTTTCCCGCGGAGCAGGGAGCCCGATGTGGGACTCGATACCAGGACCCTGGGATCATGACCTGAGCCGAAGGCAGACACTTAACGACTGATCCACCCAGGCGCCCTCAAATAAATAAAATCTTTAAGAAAAAAAAATTTTTAAACAAATAAATCTTGAAAAGAAACTCCCAGCACAGAATCTAGGATGTGATTGGTATTCAGTGAATGTTAACTGAGCAGGAATCCACCTATGAATTCCTTGAAAGTGGGACAGATGGTGGGCAGGGATGGGGGGAGCGGTGTGATAGACTGGTAAATTTGTGGGGTGATGGAACTTTCCCAGAGATGCAACACCACCAGGATGAAAAGTCTACGCTTATGACAGTCCCTTATCCTGGGAATCCTAACCAAATCAATGCCAAGCCCTTAGCTTCCTATTAGAACCTTTAGGTCCAAGAGTAACATTTGTCTCCTTCTCTATGGGTGGGAAAGAACAAGAAAGCAAGTATAGAAAAGACAAAAGGAGGGGCGCCTGGGTGGCTCAGTCGTTAAGCGTCTGCCTTCGGCTCAGGTCATGATCCCGGCGTCCTGGGATCGAGCCCCGCATCGGGCTCCCTGCTCCGCGGGAAGCCTGCTTCTCCCTCTCCCACTCCCCCTGCTTGTGTTCCTTCTCTCGCTGTGTCTCTCTCTGTCAAATAAATAAATAAAATCTTTAAAAAAAAAAAAAAAGACAAAAGGAGAAAACAAAGGTTGGGTCCATTCAGATGGCCTAAAGGTGCCCCAGCAATTCACAGATGCCACTAGGACCTCAGTCTCCACTAAAGAATGCTTCCAAGCTCCAGGTAACAGCTGAGATAGCCAAACAAGCAACAAGCCACCAATTTGGGGGACAAAGAATTTGTAAGCCCTTGGCCAGAGTATGTGTACATGTGAGGGGGGCTGTTAAGTAACCAAGTTCAGAGCAAAGCCCTGCTTTCTGGTACCCCCACCTCCTCACACCTGCAAGGCCTGAGATCAACCAGCTTTCTCACTTCGCAGGTGAGAAACCCCAACCCGAACAGTCCTGGCCAACAGACACTGGTTAAGAACCCAAATAAGCCGAGTGCCAGTTCAAGGCCCCTTTCAATACACCCCTCAAGCCTCCAATGGGTGTGTCTCTTCTACTCCAAATGCCAGGGTGGAGTCCAAGTGGTCTCTCCCATTATTGGAGGGAGGCTCACACGGCTGACACCCTGCGGGGTGGCAATCACAACCAGACCCGACTCAAGAAGCCTAGGGAGGGAGAACTCGGATGCCAAGGGGCCACAAAGCTACCGCTACTTCTTTTATCACCCCACCACATGCCACATATTCTACAATGACGGGGTATTTGTAATGAATAAAACGTTTATGCTCATCCATATATTTGTATACTCTCTCAGTGGCCGTTCCTCTAAACCAAAAATCTTAACTAAAAAATAATGACGCTGGTGGTCAACCGCCATGCCTACAGGGAGGAAGTCTCGTCTCGGCGCGTATGCCTTTCGCAGGGACCGGGGTACCCGCCCTGGTTCTCAGGCCCTGGGGGGGGTCCTTCGGGAACACCCGAGCCTCGACTGTACTGACGTCCCTTGACGCTTCCTCCCGGTAACCCTACACGGCACGTGGCTCTGTCGTCCCCACCGCACCGCTGCAGAAGCGGAAGCGCAGTCAGAAACTCACGCGGCGAGCAAGCGGCAGGGCCGGGCCGCCTGGCGCCGGGCCCCGCAGGCGGGCTGCAGGTGCCGGCACCAGGCGGGGGAGCCCGGCCGCCAAGGAGCCTACCTGCGCTGGGCCCCGGGCAGCCGCCGCCGCACTCCCTCAGACCGGCCCGTTCGCCACCAAGCTCGCCCGGACTCCCTCCGCGCGGGCTGCCGCCGCAGCGCCCGAACCCCGCGGCCCCGCTCCCGCCCCGGAAGTGGTTGCGGGAGGCGCGGAGCACGCCGGGACGCTCGCCGGGCCGCGGGGCAGCTCCCGGCGCCGCCGGGCAATTCGTCCGTCCCGCACCCGAACCTTCCGGTCAGCTCGCCCCGCTCGCTGTGTGACGCCCACGTCAGCCAATGAACAGGCGGAGCTCGCCCTGCCCCGCCCCTCCCCTGGCCGGGGAAACCAATCCTGTTTCAAGAGAGGCAGGACGCGCCGAGTCCCGAAAGAGGAGCAGGGGGAAAAGTGCGGTTGGCAGTCCAGTAATCTAAGACTCTGCCAAGGGGGAATTCCAAAGGCCGTGAGAGCCTCAGTAGTTGCGCCGCGGCCCGAGGGGGCGAGCGCGACCGGAGGGACGCACTGGGGACTGTTTATAGCCCTGTCAGGACCGCGCAAAGAGCGGAGGCGGAGGCCTGAGGTGAGTGGCCTCGGGCCTGTCGCAGCTGCGAAGGTACAGGCCGGGATTCGGACAGGACGGCGGGAAACAGGGAGTGGGGGTGGCTGGGAAGGTGGGCGATGTGTTTTCCTACTTCCCAGCTTTAGATTTTAAAAGCCTGACCCGGGAAGCCTTTGGCGTCTGGTTGTCATAACAACGGAGCGCCCCCCCGGGCAGGAGGGGCCAGGGGCGGGGCTGGGGGCGGGGCTAACGGGCTGCAGCCAAGAAACGGACATGGAGGTACCGCCAGGATTCGGAAGAGACTGGAGCGCCTCTTTGGCTTAGCTTTAGGCATTAACCCCAGTCCGAAATCCTCACCTGCGCGTTCAGGACCCTGCGCGATCTGGTCCGTTTTCACCGCATATTCCAGCAGCTGATACCTTCTACCCCACAACATATTGGGCAGTTTCCGCTCCTCTGAGCCAACGTACATGCTCTTCCTGCAGCCTGTAGTGCCTTTCCCTCCTCTGTTGCCTTGCCTGCCTACAAGAACCTAGTCTCTGGTAGCCGCCTTCACCTCGGTGATTCTGTTGTCCTACAATCTGCCCTACAGAGCCCCGCTTCCAAAAAAAAAATCCCCTGATGTGTGTATGAGCTGCATCCGCACCCTGCTGTTCATAGTTCAGGGTGCACCAAGCACAGAAGCAAGTACCGCACCACTCACATCTCCTGCTGCTACCCTGATGGGGTATTAGCCAGACGGTGCTCTCTTCCCATTACCTACGCACAGTGGCCTCTGGCGCTGCAAGGGATGTCCAGACACTGGCTCTGAAGTACCAGCATTCCACTCTCTCTCTGCCTCCTCCCCCTGCTCTTGCTCTCTCTCTGACAAATAAAATCTTTAAAAAAGGATTGGGCAGGGGCGCCTGGGTGGCTCAGTCGTTAAGTGTCTGCCTTCGGTTCAGGTCATGATCCCAGGGTCCGGGGATCGAGCCCCACATCCGGCTCCCTGCTCCGCGGGAAGCCTGCTTCTCCCTCTCCCACTCCCCCTGCTTGTGTTCCCTCTCTCGCTGTGTCTCTCTCTGTCAAATAAATAAATAAAATCTTTAAAAAAATAAAAAGGATTGGGCAGAGGGAGAAGCAGGCTCCCGCTGAACAGGGAGCCTGATGCGGGACTCGATCCCGGGACCCTGGGATCATGACCTGAGCCAAAGGCAGACACTTAACCAACTAAGCCACCTAGGTGTCCCCCCCCCCCCAAAATTTTATTTTTAAGTAATCTCTACCCAGTGTGGAGCTCGAACTTACAACCCCAAGATCAAGCGTCACATGCTCTACTGACTGAGCAAGGCAGGCACCCCTCCACATATAACTTTTGACTCCCCCCAAAGCTTAGCTAATAGCCTACTGTTGATTGAATGCCTAACCGATAACATAATTAGTCAATTGACACATATTCTGTAAATATATATTGTATTCCCACATAAAGTAAGCTAGAAAAAAGAAAATGTTAAGAAAATCATGAGAAAACACATTTACAGTACTGAACTGTATTTATAGAAGGACATCTGCCTACCAGTGGACTGGCGCAGTTCCCACCCGTGTTGCTTGGGGGTCAGCCGTATCTGGGCTCCACCTGCACCAAACACCCAGGGCGGGCACAGTAACTGGCAGGGACAGGAACCCGCAGAACCAGAAGGGAAACCAAGTGGGAGGTCTGCGAGTCTGTGTTCATCCCCCACAGTGTGGTAGGTGCTTTGAAAAGGCAGCCCTCTCCCCCTGCCCCAGCCTGAGCTCTTCACCCTTGGCCCTAGGACCCTCTCACTTCACCCTGTGTCCCCTGCAGGTCTGCTTGGATGATGGCATGCTGAGAATCACCCCGGAGCCTGGGCCTGCATGGCATCCCAGGACAAAGATGAGGAGTCCTCACCTCACTGGGCCTCCCAGACAGGGCCCTGGGATGCCATCCTCGAGGCCGCCAGGGAGCAGCTCCCATCTCTGGATTCAGATTCCTCCTCGGTAAGCAAGCACCTTCTTCCTATGTCTTCCTAGGCCCCGACTGCCCTTTCTTCCCATGGCAAACATGATGCTGCCCCATGAACAGCTTTGGAGCTTATCAGCTTCTGTGTTTGTCATAATCTCAGTTTTTGTTCTCTGAATACGTTTATTGATTCTTGGCATCCTCATGGGCCATTGTGCACGGCAAGGCTAATGGAGAGTAGATAATGTGACCCCAGTGCCTTGTCACGTCTCCAGCCTCGTTTGCTCTCACCCTCAGATATCCTCGTGAGGTGAGCTGGGAACTCTATGTGTCCCCTCTCCCCTTAGAAGCACCAAGGCTCTGTGTCATTTAAGTGTTGGCTGAAGGTTGCGGGGCAGGGGGAGAGCTGGACTCTTCTTTCAGCTACCACCTCGCTGCCCTGTTCATTCGATGCCGGCCATTAACTGGGCACCTGTTATGTGCAAGGTCTTAGGGGGCAGCAGGTATGTGCAGAACGGGGAGCCCTGGATCTCACCTTCACAAGGCTGTGTGGCCAAGCCCTTTTCTAAAGCAGTGGCAGGACGCAGCCAGGGCAAGGGCCTCTGGGAGAAAACTGATCTCCCCAGATCACTCTGAGCAGCAGGGCAAGGGTGCCTGGAGCCTGAGGCCCTCCTGGCTCTGCCCGCCGCCCCATAATCCAAAAGTCCTCTCATTTGTCCACAGTCAGACTGCGGGCCAGAGGAGCTGTTCATCTTCCAGCGAGATCAAACTGCCCTGATCCCAGACTTGTCAGAGGAGCTGGCTGAAGAGCCTGCCAGGGCCTGGCTTGCTACGGCCGCTGGGCCTCCTGAGGTCTGTAGGAGGCAGGCTCCGGGGATCCACGACGCTGGGCCCCTGCGGGCAGAATGGGGTATGGGTGTGGATGGCCATGCTCTCACCAGACCCTAACGGCAGTGGGGGTCAAAGAGGTTAAAACCCCAGCACTCCCCAAACATTTTTTGATTTAATAAGGGTGACAGTGGGGATTCAGAGATAAGAAGGTGCCCCTAGCTGGAGAGGCAAGGCAAACACAAGAAACAATTAGAAAACACCACAGCACACTCTATAACTAAGTATCATAGTTAGTCATTCCAACCGTCAGAGCAAATTTTCTATCTTCTTGTCTTCTCATTTCTCAGAGACCAAAAACTCTACCTAAAATTAATGGCTTGGTGCTTAAAGTTAATTGCTGCCTTTATAAATAGAAGCCATCAATAGGCTTTCATCACTGGGCAGGTCCCCAACCGGTCAGGCCTGCCTGACTCTTGTTAAAAGCTCCAGGAGACTGGCTTAGCTCCGTTGTAACTATGATGACTAGTGGTCACTCATTAATCAGGGGAATGGGGGATGTTGTCAAAGACCAACACAGCCAGACATCCGTCAAGGCAGCGAAAGCAGACTTCATTCAGTAACTGCTGACAGCAGGGGAAATAGCTGAGCTCTGTCTGGTTTGTGTAGAGGTGACTGGGGTTTTAAAGGGAGGAGGGAGGAGGAGAGCAGGGCCCACTAGAGTCAGGGTCGTGAACGATCACAGACAGCGGGTCAGTGGGGGTGTGACCAGGCCAGGAGGTGTGTCGCTGGCAGGTATGGAAGTCAGCAGTCTATCCTCCCACGGAGAAGGGAGACCGAAGCCAGGTCCCTCCAAAGGAATGGCTCTCCCGTGACAGATGCTTCTCGGTTTTAAGAGACACATACTCACAATAATAAACCCTTTTTAGTAAATGCTCTAAGGGAGGTCAGCTGTTGGCTGGAACAAACACTAAATTCTCCCTGCAGCATTGAGCTTTCTCAGGCAGGGCTGGGGTCATCCTAGCCGTGCGCTGCTGGAAGCCATTCTGGAGTCTGGTCAAGTCTCTCCGTGCTGGTTTGGGCAGAGTGGTTATGTGCCGCAGTCTACCTCTCAGTGCAAGCACTGACACGGGGTCATTTTACGGAACCAGGCAGGGCACGTCTCCTACCCATCACCAGGACAGACGTCACCCACTCACCCAGCCATGCCTAGAAGTATAACCCCAAACAGGAGAAATTCCCAGGGCTGCCAAGCCCTGTGGTTAGTGCCGGTGCAGCGATGTCCACATGGTCTTATCTCGTGTTTTTTTCATTTATATAATTACCTCGGCGACTCTTCTGGAGCATTTTTTTCAGTCTGGGACGGAAAGTCTGCATCAACTCACAGGGGCAGAGGCTGTGGGCTTGCTCTGGAGTCAAAGGGCCTGGATTTCTTCTTGTCCCCCCCTTAATAGTTGTGTGGCCAAAAGGTAGAAACAACCCAAGTGTCCATCAACACAAAAAATGGACGAACAAAACGTGGTGTATCCATACAATGGAACATTATGCAGTCCGTGAGAGGGAACCAAGTACTGACACATGCTACCACCTCAGTGGACCTTGGAAACACTAAGCTAAGCAAGGACAACAAAAGGACAAATACTGTAGGATTCCACTTACATGCCATACCTAGAACAGGCAAATCCATAGAGAGAGAAAGTAGACTAGAGGTTACTAGGGGCTGGGGGGTGGGGAGGCACAGTCCCTTTGGGGTGATAAACAAGCTTTGGAAATAGCGGTGACGGTTGCACATTATGAATGTACTTAATGTCACTGAATGATACATTTTGTAACAATCAAAACAGCAGATTTTACATTACATACATATTTTACCACACACATAAAAATTCCCTGCAGTATGTTTTTGAGGATGCTAAGGACACCTGTTTTCTCCACAGCCAGGTGTGGTGCCTGTGGAATTCACTGCAGAACCCTGGAGTAAGTGGGGCCCAAAGACAAGGGGTCCTGCCTCTCTGCAAGGCAGGGACGCTGACGGGCCTGTAGAGACCTGTGGTGAGGCCTGTTCCCTTCTTCAGGTGCCTGAGGACACCCCCATGTGGCAGGAAGGCAACCATGGGGCTGTGTCCTTCAGCACCCAGGGTCCTCCCCGGGGGCCACACGAAGCCACCTTCTCCCCGTGGGAATGCGACCTGAAAACAGAACCCCCAGGCGCTGCCTCACAAGCCCACTGGGGCACAGACTCCACAGCCCACAGAGCCCTCCGAAGGGAGAGAAGGAAGATGATTGAGAAGGACATACTCCATAAAGTTACCTGGGATGCCCGGGGCCCAGCCTGCCGTGACCACAGTCCAGTGGAGGAAGCACCCTGTGCCGCGGGAGCGGCAGGTCTGAGACCAGAAACACCCCCGGAGGGGCCCCGGGAAGGGCCTCCGGTGCTCTCCCTCAAGGTAGTCATCCCCCTAGCCTGCGCTTCCTCAGGGGGGGTCCCTTGCACAGTGGCCAACCTGAGGCCTGGCCCACTATACCTGTCCTAGTCTATCTGGGCTGCTGTGACAAACTCTCATAGACTAGGGGGCCTTAAACCCCAGAAATTCATCTCTCACAGTTCCAGAGACTGGGAAGTCCAAGACCACAGTGCTGGTACATTTGATGTCTGGTGAGAGCCTGTTTCCAGGTTCAAAGATGGCATCTTCTGGCCAGGTCCTCGTACGGTGGAAGAGGCGAGGAAGCTCTCTGGGCCTCTTTTATAAGAGCTCCACCTTCATGACCTATTTATCACTTCCCAGCAGCCCCACCTCCAAAACACCATCGCACTGGGGGTTAGGATTTCAACCTGTGAATTTTGGAGGGACGCAGACATTTAGTCCACAGCAACGACCTTAGGCCCCTAGGCCCATGGTCCCAGGTCCTTCAGCGGGCGGTCATGCCTGTCTCAGTGGGTGTGTGGTACTGGCAGACAGACCATCCTCAGTAGCAGTAACAAGAACAAGGAAGAGCAAGGAGACTCCAGCCAAGAAAGAAAGAAAGAAAGAGAGAAAGAGAGAGAGAGAAAGAGAGAAAGAGAGAGAGAAAGAAGAGAGAGAAAGAGAGAAAGGAAAGAAAGAAAAGAAAGAAAGAAAGAAAGAAAGAAAGAAAGAAAGAAAGAAAGAAA
>NW_022589805.1:1099558-1269159 GCF_004348235.1 Phoca vitulina
AAAGAAAGAAAGAAAGAAAGAAAGAAAGAAAGAAAGAAAGAAAGAAAGAAAGAAAGAAAGAAAGAAAGAGAGAAGGAAGGGAGGAAGGAAAGACAGACTAATCCAAAGCATGTTTATAAAGACAGACAACCACATGTAAGATATAGAACAAACTTTGTTAAAACATAATTCCCCAAATGGCAAAGCCCTCATTTTCATACAGAGAGTGTGAGCACCTGTTAACGTTGTATTTAGCTCATTAACGAGGGAACCAGGAGGATGACAAAGCCGGTTCACAGAGATTATGAGAAACCGGGATTTTGTAAAACACTGGGGAGAAAGAAAGGGACGCTGAGAAGAATTGCACATGAAGTACAAAATTGGTCAATATCCGACAAGCAGCAAAGCTGTTTGTTACCTCTGGGGTCATCTCCATGGGACAGAGAAAACCCCTGCACCTGTTTCTCAGTTTTACAAAGTCATAACATAGGTGGGCCCTGGTCACCTGTGGAAACCAAATTACCGCGCCCAAGGAAGGTGGGCTTGCAGAAAAGCTCCAGCATGACATTTAAACATTGTGCAATTCTTTTTTGCCTTATTTGCAAATTTTGATAATTTTCTTAACAACTTAGAGAAAACTGGCATCAGGTTGTACATGAAGGTCATTTTTACCAATTCCATTCTTATCAATTGCTGTTGAAATAAGCCATTCTTTCCTTTCTGCTTGCCCCGATACACTTGTTTTCACTCACCTCTAGGGCTGCATGGAGCTGCAAGAGGGTCCCCAAGAAACACCAATTCATACTTAACTTCCTCCCTGCTCTCATCAGACCCAGACGCCCCCAGCGCTCTCTTCCAAGTCCTCCTGTGATAGCACCAGCCCAGAACAATCTGTTCCTTAAAAGAGCAAACTGTTTAAACCTCCCAACACTAAACTTGTATGAACCTAAGGAGCTTAAGACGACACTGGGTTTCCAGGCCAAACAGTCTTTGTACCAAAAACAAAAGTTTTGCTCAAAAAACGCGTAGGAAGGAGATGGCAGGAGGTGTGGGTGAGAGAGTGCCTAGGTGGGCAGGCACCTAAACCCTGGGGATTTCTAACCTGCAACAACCCTCCGTGGGTCACAGCAGCTGCGGAATTGGGCATTCCCACCGCCAGGACCGTGCGGCTGCCTCATAATCACTGCTTTAATTATTTCAGGAACTTGAAGAGTGGGATTTGGATCACATCCTTCAGAGTCTGGCAGGGCAAGAAGGCGGCAGGGGAGATCACGCACCTAGAGCCACGTGGTGGGCAGCTGACCGCCTGGGCCGAGGTCTGACCTTGAATGCCAGGGCCCAAATGCATCCCCACAAGCAGCTCCTTCCAGGCCCTCTCAATAAAATAGGGTCAGCCCTGCAGCCCACCATGTCCTCTCTGCTGCTCAGCCCTCACAGTCCCAAGCACACAGGTGCCAGTCCGTGGAAACTTCCATCCATCCATTCATTCACTCATTCACTCATTATATACATGACCCCCTACTAGGTGTTGGGAGTGGACAAGCCCCAGAGGGGGACCTTCAGACAGGTCCCTACCCTTGACTCACACCTTTCCCTCCTGCCCACCTCCAGGGCTTCCTCCCTCTCTTTCTGGGAGCAAAGCAATCTGCAATTTGTGCTCCTTCAGCCAGCAGCTGAGCACACCCTGCCTCCCCTCACCTCCCCATTGACAAAGCCAGGGGTGTGATCACCGCCACCGCATTTGTGCCCTTGCTCTGGGCAGTTCTGTAAATAAAAGGAAAGCTCCTCCCTGCCTCTGCAGCCATCCTGGGTCACAAATGTAAGCGGAGGCTGGTCTGAGGCAAAGAGCAAGGAGGTGTGGGGGTTCCAGCCTCCAATTCCAGAGCAAACCTCCTCTATGGCTGACAGCCCCTGGTGCTGTTTCAGCGTCGTTTTGTTTGTTTGTAACTTAAAGCCTTATAGCAGGATGTGGAGAAACCCTCCCTCCTGTCAGGCAGGGACTGGGCTGGGGGCTGTAACCAATATACCCTCTTTGGAGGGCAATGTGGCAGAATCCATTCTCTGTTTAAAGCCACATAAGCCACATCACCCACTTATTCCACTGCTAAAGTCTATCCTAAACACACACCCCACCGGGTAAAGATGTGTATTCAGGGATGTTCGTTACAGCGCTGTTTATAATTGTGAAAATTTGGAAATGACCCATATTCAATATTCAATAGGAGTCAAGCTAAATCAGTCACACCACAGAATGCTCTAAAGCTCAAATGAAGAGAATCTATGTATATTAACACAGAACTACATAATCTATTCAGTGAAAAAAAATCTATGGAGGATAATCCTGTTGCTATTTTTTAAAAAAAGTGAACACACAGAACTGTTAATTCTGGTTCCCTCTGACGAGTGGGACTTGGGGGTGAGGAAGTGAGGGAACCCGTTAATAAGTCAGTCCTACTTTACGGGGCCTGCGTATATATCACTCCCCTGGTCCTGCGGAGCTGGAGGTGAGGTCCTCATAAAGGGCTGTGAGTGGCAGAGGGGGTGCACAGATCGAGGTAGATCCACACGAGGGAGTCCAAGGGGTCCTAAGGCTCAGGCTGCTGTAAGTCAAACCATGGGTGTCCCCACTCAGCAGCTTCCCCGCTCTCCCATCAGACCACACCCTGCCGAACAGCCAGGACAGGCTCATGGAGCAGCTCATCCTTCTGTGTGCCACACATTCCAGAGCCCCTTCCACCTGGAAGGTGCCTGCTGACACACCTCAGGACACCATGCAGCAGGAGGCCAGGAGCAGGTGAGACTTCTGCCAGCCCAGCCTGTGTCCTCTCTGTGGAACTGGCCATGGTCTTGCAGCAAGTATCAGATCTATCCTGGGTGGGGCACTTGATGTAGAGTTCTCATTTCATCTCAAGAATCTGATCAGGTAGGTGCTATTATCTCCATTTTATAGATGGGGAAACTGAGGCTCAGAGGTTGACTTACCCAGGCCATACATGGCAGAGCTGGGACTCAAGCCCCAAAGCACCTGCTCTTGCACACCCCCTGGGAACCCTCCTTTCACCATCCACATGGCTTCCCCAGAGTAGGACCCTGCCCCTCTGGCCGCTGTTAATTAGGCCAGCCCTGGGGTCTGACCTGAGCCAGGCCAATGAGAGCCTTTCTGTGAGAATTTCCAATCTCCCTGTCTCTGGGTGGGAGCGGGAGGGCAGAGAAAGGCCAGCTGTAGTGAGAAACACTGAAGCTGGAGGGCAGAGGTGGGCACATGGCACTGGGATCCCTGAAAACCTAGCTTCCCACTCTTTTTTAGGAATCTGAGAGCCAATGAATTCTCCTTTTCACCCAAGCCATTTGGAGTGGGCTTCTGTTCCTGGCAACCCAGTGACCAATAGAAATATCTAGGGGTGTCTGGGTGGCTCAGTCTGTTGAGTGACCAACTCTTGGTTTTGACTCAGGTCATGATCTCGGGTTCCACATTCAGAGGGGAGTGTGCTTCCCTTCTCCCTCTCCCACTGCTCCCCCCACCCCTGCTTGTGCTCTCTCTCTTTCAAATAAATAAATCAATCTTAAAAAAAAAGAAGGGGCGCCTGGGTGGCTCAGTTATTAAGTGTCTGCCTTTGGCTCAGGTCATGATCCCAGGGTCCTGGGATTGAGCCCCGCATCGGGCTCCCTGCTCCGTGGGAAGCCTGCTTCTCCTCTCCCACTCCCCCTGCTCGTGTTCCCTCTCTCGCTGTGTCTCTCTGTCAAATAAATAAAATCTTAAAAAAAAAAAAAAAAGGAGAAAAAGCAATATCTAGACTCGTACTGTCCAATTGGTAACCACATGTGGCTACTGAACCCTTGAAATGTGGCTGGTGCAACTGAGGAAATGAATTTTATAAATTTATTATTATTATTATTATTTAAAGATTTTATTTATTTATTTGACAGAGAGATAGAGTGCACAAGTAGGCAGAGAAGCAGGCAGAGGGAGAGGGAGAAGCAGACTCTCCACCGAGCAGGGAGCCCAATGTGGGGCTCGATCCCAGGACCCTAGGATCATGACCTGAGCCGAAGGCAGCCGCCCAACTGACTGAGCCACCCAGGCGCCCCTATTTTATTTTTTTTGAAGATTTTATTTATTTGAGAGAGAGAGAGAGCGTAAGCAGGGGGAGTGGCAGGCAGAGGGAGAAGCAGACTCCCCGCTGAGCAGGGAGCCCGATGAGGGGCTCGATCCCAGGACCCTGGGATCATGACCTGAGCTGAAGGCAGCCGCTTAACCAACTGAGCCACCCAGGTGCCCCAAATTTATTTTATTTTTAAATTTAATTTTAATTAGCTTACAAGTAAATTTAAAAAGCTACTTGTGGCAAATGGCTACCACACTGGGAAGCACAAATATAGAACATTTCAGTCACCAGGGACAGTCCTGTTGGACAGTGCTGGCCAAATCTTGAAGGTTGTTCTGAAGAGCAAAAGGGCAGGTGCATTTACAGGGCCTAGCTCAGGTCACACCGTAATCACCCAGAAGTGACTCAGAAACCCTGCTCTCTCATCTCAGATCTGCTCCGAGGGAGCCAGGCTTCCAGGCCGAGCTGGGCCTGACACTGGCCGAGAGCAGGCAGCGAAGGAGCCCCGCAGAGCCTCCCACTATCTTCATCGATCTGCGGCCCTCAGAGCCATCAGACCCCAGGTTGGTGGAAAGGTACTGGGAGTGGTGACAGCCTTGCTTTGCAGTGCTCCTATTGGCCTCAGGAGGAGCAGGTGCTCATACAGGTGGGAGTCACACTGGTGTGGGCTAGTCCCAGAGCACTGCTCAGTGGAGAAGTGCTGTTAGCCAGGAGCTGAGCCTGGCCGACAATCCCACTTGGTCCCATCAGCAGGCTCTCCCTGCAGGGAGGAAAGAACCCAGGCGGAGCTCTAAGCAAACAGAGTCTGGGCTTTGGTACATGGCCCTGGGGTGTGTCCCTCCACCTCTTGGCAGGAAATCCCAGGGGCCTGGTGGCCTGGGGCACATTCTTTCTTCTCCTCCAGCTCCAGCCTCAGCTCCAGCTCCTCTGACAGCGAGGAGGAGGAAGAGGCTACAGTGGCCCTCAGAGACAAGCAGGGCCCAGCCAAGCAGGAGAGTCCTTCCTCCCGCCGCCTACGGTAACCACCAAGGGGCTCCCATCACCTGGGGATGTCCCGTCCCTGCTTTCCACAGCAAGCCCTCAGCCTGGCACACTGAACATTTGCGCTTTCAGCTCTGTCTTGCACCCATAAGGCTAGCACGTGCGGGTCTGGTGGGGGGTCTAGGAGGTGGCCCATGGGAGCCCACTTGGGGCCCAGCCTGGAATGCTGTCCTCCCGACATCACCAAGGACACCTTAGTTCACTCCTGAGAAGGGATAAGTACTTTCCTTCTGAAAAGTAGCTGCCCAAATTGATATGCTCCTTACTCCTGATAGTACTGGAAATGAAGTTGTTGGGATGGAATGAAGGGATGCTTGTTGGCTAGAAATGAAAGGCCTGGGTGAAGGAAGCAGTGTCCCATTCAGAGAAGGCCAGCTCCCCACCGTGCAGAGGCCCCACATGGTGGTCCTAGGGCCACTCAGACTTATATGCTGTATCTATTGTTTTTGGAATTGCAAAGCCTGTAGATCCTATCCTCTGGGAAGGTCAGAGTCAAATGCAGCTTTTCCTCTAAAGTGGTACATGATTAGGCATATAGGAAAAAAGAAGAAAAGTCTGAGTTGAGAAGCATCACACGAGTGGGCTCCCAGAAGCCTTAAACATGCTAACATGCCCTGTGACTCAGCACGGGCTGAGAGGCCAAAATCTCTCACTTACCGTCTTGAGAACCAGGGAACACGCTTCTGGAAGCACTCTAGCCCCTTCCTGTGGGGAGGCCTGGCTCCACTTGGTGTTGATTGATCGTCTCTTGTGTCACAGGGACTGCACCGGGAAGAGTCAGCTTCTCCAGCAGCTCAGGGCATTTCGGGAGGGGACGGCTCAGCCCAATTTGCCTGCCACTGGGGGTCCCAGTGTCCAGAAGGCTCAAGTCCCTGAAGATTCAGCCAGCTCCGCAACTGGAAGGAAGCAACATATACCAGCCTGGGCCGAGCAGCAGAGCACCCAGGCCAGACGCCCAGGGGGAGGTCCCAGGGCGCTAGGGGACGCTCTTGGGCCAGGGACAGCCAGGGAGGCCCTGGTGCCTCCCCTGGGCCAACTGTAGCTGCGTCCTGGACCAGATGGGAGAAGGAGCTGGGCGGAATGATTGCACTCTCCATCCACATGCCTGGGCCCCTGGCTCTCCCTTGTTTCCGAGAGAAGGTGCTTCTTCTGCAGCACGGGGACCCTCAGGCTGCGGGGCAGATCATTCTGTGCACTTAGAGCAAAGATGCCAGAACACAGTTGTACACAGAGCAGGACAACAGCGCCTGGGAAGCAGACCCCACCGAGAGCACGGTCCGTGCCAACAGGGGGACTGTCGGGCGTTTTCTCTCCCGTGTCTGCATTCTTCTCTGTTATTGCCATCATGCAAGCTCTTTATAAAACTAAAACTCAAGTAAAATATATTTAGAGAATTTCAGGGTTTAGAGAAAGGGTCTTGGAAGAGAATTGAGCCTGATCTTCTGGGTCCCTGGCTGCTTGATATTTATGTGCCTAAATGAACACACCACCTGCTCTCTCTCACACACCAAATGGACTCTTTGATAAATGGGGGAAGACTGAAGGTTTTTTTCTTTAACCAAGATACAAAGGCACACATCTGTTTTAGGGTCCTTCCAAACTATGGGTGGAGTTGACCTTTCCACAGAGATAGAGTACTGAGTGTCCTGACACCCAAACAGTCCCCATGGAACAGAGCGGTGCCCGGCCTTGTGGAGGACATCCTTCTTGTTACTTTGCAAACATCACCCCCCACCGCCCATTTTCAGAGTCCTTTCGTATTGTTCTCAGCCCTGCTGTCCCCAACAGGCTGAAGCCCTGATCTGTGGCTACCTCTGTTTTCTCGTCAACTTGTTTCCGAGATTCTGCTTCTCAGAGTCTCTGCCCCGCTCTGCCCTGCCTGCCCTATGGGAAAAGCAGTCATCTCGAGTCCCCCTGTGACATGGGCTCAGTGGCTTGGTAGGGTCCTTGGCATTTGGGCACGTGTCCCAGGATTCAGCTGGGGTCACCACCTGTTAGCATGCGCTGAGGATGGGCAAGGGTCTCTTTCCATCAAGCCCTGCACCAGGCAAGGCAGCCTCTGCCTGGCCTCAGCTAGTCATGATCAGGGCCACAGACCTCACTTGACATGGCCATGGGGGCCCCTACAGCAGCCCCCACCCACAACGATGAGGGGCCAGGGGCAAGGCAGCTTCCACCAAGGCCACAGGAAGCCCTGGGTGGGCCTACCAGCAGGGCAGTTAACCACACTGTGTCACGTGGGCTCCCGGGTCTTGCCCATCTGTGAAAGTCCCTCACCCTCTGCTCCAGGGCATGTGCAGTGTGGTCAGGGCTCAGGCACTGGGCAAGGCAGACTAAACGTGACCACCTCCACCC
This sequence comes from Phoca vitulina, assembly GCF_004348235.1. Classification (NCBI taxonomy): domain Eukaryota; kingdom Metazoa; phylum Chordata; class Mammalia; order Carnivora; family Phocidae; genus Phoca; species Phoca vitulina. The sequence goes on from NW_022589805.1 coordinate 1,107,040, forward strand.
ATGCAGCCTGTCAGGAGCAATGGCCAGCTTTTCTTCCTTTGAACCCATTTTCCGCATCTCTACCCCCTTTTATTTTTTTTTTTTTTTTTTTTTTTTTTTTATATTTGACAGAGGGAGACACAGCGAGAGAGGGAACACAAGCACGGGGAGTGGGAGAGGGAGAAGCAGGCTTCCCGCGGAGCAAGGAGCCCGATGCGGGGCTCGATCCCAGGACCCTGGGATCATGACCTGAGCCGAAGGCAGACGCTTAACGACTGAGCCACCCAGGCGCCCCTCTACCCCCTTTTAATGTCAGAAGTTCATTAAGAATGTTTTACAAAGTGAGAGAAAATAAACTCTTTGTTCCAAGTTCAACTGGGTGAACGACCATTAAAGCAAGCCAAGAGGATGATGTGGTAGGAGTTCTGTCACCTGGACAAGGTGCTGGAAGCACTCAGGACCTCAGTTTCCCATCTATAAAAGGAGAGTCACAAAAGCCCTATGTCCTAGGACTGTGTGAGAGAATATTCTGGAACAGGTACTAATGGGCCCAGGTCCCAGGCCAGGAAGCGGGCGGCCGGTGGCCTCCAGCACCAGCCTGGACATGACAGAAGTGAGCCCGCAGACTCACGGCCGCATAGGGAAGGAGGGTGGTCGGCAAAGCCAGGCGTGCTCAAGAGCCCTGGAAGCTGGCCTAGAAGGTCAAACCATGCTTCAACTGAGTGGCCCCCTTCTCTGGAGAACACACCAGGCAGAGCACACGAGGCCAGAGGAACCGACTTTATTAAGGGAACCGAGAACAGATCACGCACCCTGGAACCTGGGTTATGCTGAAGGGTGGAAAATACCTACAGTGATTGGGTGACCAACAGAATGGAGCACAGCATGAGGCCCAAGGCAACCCCGCCATGGGAAACTGCCACACTCCCTGCATGGAATGTTCCAGAACCAAGGGGTTCTAGCAGCTGCTCCAAGACTCCAGTGATGACGAAACGAAACCAGGACTCTCTACCGCTCCCCTCAGCTGCCCAGGACACAGTGGATGTGAACAGATCAGAAAGACCAAGTGGGGCAGCCAAAGCTGCCTCTGTCCTGGCCACTTGGGGCTGGAGCAAAGGCAACCCTGGACTCCTGCCCTGGGGACAGATGGCAAGGCTGGTCCAATCCACAGGCTTCCTCATGGGCCGGGGAGGCTGGAAGATGGGGTATCAGGGAAGCGTTCCCACACCAGGCATTCATCCTTTAGAACAGCCATGGATCTATGAAGGCGACCCCCACCTCACCCCACTGCCCCGCTGACACCACAGGGATACAGAAAAAGCCCCCACAGGCTACATACTGGGTGTGGCAAGGCTGGAGGGGAAGGTGGGAGGCCAGGGAAGGCTGGGGTATGTTAACGCTGCAAGGAACTGGAGCTTTGGAGGCTTCCCTGAAGTGGGCTGATAAGCGTCCCCGGCTTCACATCCACCCACAACCTCAGCATGTGCCCTTATTTGGAAACAGGGTCTATGCAGATGTAATTGAGATGAGGTCATTCTGGATCGGGGGCCCTAAATCGAATAACTGTGCCCTTAGAAGAGGACACCAGAGCAGAGGCAGAGGCGGGAGCGATGTGGCCACAAGCCAAGAACACCAGGGACGCCGGGAACACCAGAAGCCATGAGAGAGGCGTAGGACAGTCTCTCCCATCAGGGCCTCCAGAAGGAAGCAGCCCTGCCCACATCTTGGGTTTGGCCTTCTGGCCTCCTAAACGGTGAGAATCCATCCCTGGGGTGGTGAGCCACCCAGACTGTGGTCACCTGGACAGCGGCCCCAGGACCCAGGTCCACCTGCTGCATGTCCAGCCGCCACTGCTGAACTCAGTGCCCGGATTCTTCCCTCGGCCTGGGCACCTGAAATGTCCCACAGCCATCGGCTGGGCCCCCACCAGGAGCAAACGGGGTCAGTCTGAAATGCCTTCAGATTAGGGTTCTAGTTCTGAGACAGTAACCAGCAGCTTCATGAACTCTGACCTCGAAATTCTGAATGGGACTCCGGAGGTGGGCAGCTCAACGAGTGGCGGCTGGGCTTCAGCCCGGGGGCCTCCTGGAGCCGCACCGTGGGGCTCTGCAGGCCCGGCACGCGCTGCTCTCCGCTGTGGGTCCGCTGGTGTTTGTGCAGGTCCGTGCCCCGGCGGAAGCCCCTGCCACAGGCCTGGCACACGAAGGGCTTCTCGCCCGCATGTGTCCTCCGGTGCGCGCTGAAGTGGGAGCTGTTGCTGAAGCGCTTCCCACACTCAGCACAGGCGTAAGGCCGCTCCCCAGTGTGCGTCCGGCGGTGGATGACCAGGCTGGAGCTCTGGCTGAAGCGTTTGCCGCACTCGGCGCACGCGTAGGGCTTCTCGCCCGTGTGGACCCTCTGGTGCGTGCTGAAGTTGGAGCGGTCACTGAAGCCCTTCCCGCACACCTGACACTTGTAGGGCCGCTCCCCGGTGTGCGTGCGCTGGTGCTTGGTCAAGTGGGACGTTTTGCTAAAGCCTTTGCCGCACTCGGGGCACGTGTACGGCTTTTCGACTCGTCGCGGTCCTCCTCTTTCCAGAGGCTGCTCAGGCCTGGCCATGCCCCTGACCAGCTCTCGGTCCCGCTCCCTTCCCATTGACACGTCCTCCATGGTGTCCTGTCCATCCTCAAGTTGCGGCCCAAGCCCTGGGACACAGAAAACACAGTCCCTGAGGCCTTCACAGGGAGAGGGGAGGCTTCCAATAAGAAGGCAGAGGCTGGGCGGCTGCCCCATCTGAGGAACATGAGAGCTAGCCTCAGAGCACTTAGCAGGGGAGTGTCAGACCCTGAACAGAGATAATGAACCATGGCCAGCAGCTCGTGAAACCCTCACAACGCCAGTGAAGTGCGTGCCGTTACTGTCCCATTGTAAGACGAGGACGTTGAGGAACTTACCCAGAGTCACTGGGCTAGTAAGTTACAGGACGGGCTCTGGAGTCTGGGCTCATAACCTCTAGGCCAGGGGTTCTTACCCGGGGGCAATGGTGGCCTTCAGAGGGCACTTGGCAATGTCTTAAGACATTTTTGGTTGTCACAACTGGGGAGAAGAATGTTGCAAATGGCATCTAGTGGGTGGAGGCCAGGGATGCTGGTGAACATCCTATAGCTCACTAGATGGCATCGTAACAGAGAATTCTACAGCCCCAATGTCAACAGTGTTTTGGTGTTTAACTAAACAGTGGTACCACAGCCAGGCTAAATAACCTCTCAGGATGTCATCTGTAGATCTGTTTAACATCTACAATCAGCTGACTGTAAATAAAGCAGATCACCCTCCACACTGTGGGTGGGCCTCATCTAGTCAGTTGAAGGCCTTAAGAGCAGGACCTGAGGTTTCCCAGGGAGGGGCAGAGGGAGAGAGAGAATCCTAAGCAGGCTTCTTTCCTGGCATGGAGCCCCTTGCAGGCCTTGATCTCACAACTCTGAGATCATGACCTGAGCTGAAATCAAGTTGGACACTTAACCAACTGAGCCACCCAGGTGCCTCCCCCAGAGAAGGAATTCTGCCTCGAGACTGTAATACACAAATCCTGCCTGGGTTTCCAGTCAGCTGGCTGCCCTGCAGATATCAGACTCAGGACTGCAACATCAACTCTCATTCGAATTTCTAGCCTGCGGGCCTGTCCTACGATTTTAGGCTTGTCAGCATCCACAATCCTATGAGCCAATTCCTTAAAATAAATGTCTTAACTTACACACACACAGACACACACACACACATATACACTATTGGTTTTGTCTGTCTGAAGAAACCCAACTGATACAAAGAAGCATCTCAATTCCTTCAGAACCTGTTTCAGGGAGTGAATGGGTATCTGGAGTGTCAAGATGAGCTGAGCGGGAAGAGCAGAAGGAATAGTGTTGGGTGGTGAACTGGGGCTGGTGGGTAAGGAGAGGCTGTGGATGGCCAAGGCCTTGCCAGAAGCAGCTCTACCCACGGGGGCCGTGGGCAGCACAGAGGCCAAGGTCAAACTGGACCAACCATGTGCGTGAAGGAACAAAAGAATAAGGAACCCAGGACAGCTGTGGGCACCTGCCTGGGGTAAGGCGAGCAGCCATACTCTCCCCACTGCAGCTGGGCCCCTGACGGGTCACCAGCAACCCTGGCTGTGCAGGCTGCACTCAGCTGGTTGCTGAGCGGACTCTCCAGGGAGCACCCCTGGCCCACTGAACCCACCCGGGAACAGGGTGTGAGTTCTTATTTCAACATGCTCCCCAGTGATTCCTCGGGCCACTGCAGCCTGAGAACTGTTGAATTGGCTTTTGTAAGTGGTGCGGAGACATGGGAGATACAGAGCAGGGATATGCTGGGCCTAGGGTGCCTGAGGCCCACATACAACTATTGGGAAATGCCGAGCTGGCCACAGCCAGCCTAAGGGAAGGAACCACCCTCCCTGAGACCGGCCCACTTCAGACACGCCACTGATGAGCAGTGGCCAGGGTCTCTCTGCACGTTACCCCCGTGTTCCGGCAGCACGTCCCAGCTGCAGTCCCGCTGAGCCGGGTCCATGCACTCCCACTCCTCCTGGGACAGGTACGCCGCCATGTCCTCCAAGGTCACTGGCACCTGCTGGAATGCAAGCCACTCAGTCCTATGCCACAGCTCCGTCACGTGGGCCAGACTGGTGGGCTCGCCCACCCCCTCCACCTGTATCACAATGGCGGGTCCTGCTTTGCCTCCCCCCACTTCCTCTCTCCAACACTTTCCCTCTCCATATGCTGTTGTCTACCCCTCCTCCTCAGGCTCCGCTCACAGAACGGCTGAATCCTGCTCCCTGGGAGGACACCGTCACTGCCGCCCTGTCCCACTGCTGCTGGGCCAGAGACAGTGTGGACAGATTCACTGTCTGGAACAGCTGGTTCCACTGCATGCTCAGCCACCGGGGCCCACGTTCCCCAGGGGACGAGTCAGCCATGCCCTGCCTCAGCTCAACCAGCTCTGGGACCCGGGGGGGGGGCGGGGGAGGGTGTCTTGGAAACTTCAGGATGCCTGTAGTCCAGTCGTTCCAAATCTGGCACCAGAATGACCTGAGCAGCAGATTAAAACCCAAGCAAACAATGTCTAGAAGAGACAAATCCGTAGAGACAGAAAGTAGGTTGCCATGGGCTGGGAAAGTGGGAATGGGGGGTGCTGCTAATGGGTACGGGGTGTCCTGGGGAGGAAAGTGTTTTGAGGACTGTGATGATGGTTGCATAACTCTATAAATACACTAAACACTATGCAGTCTAAATAGCTAAGCTGCGTGGTATGTGAATTATACCTCAATAAAGCTGTTATTTTTTAAAAAGATTTATTTATTTATTTTAGAAAGAGGGAGGGTGCCTGGGTGGCTCAGTTGGTTAGGCGACTGCCTTCAGCTCAGGTCATGATCCCGGGGTCCTGGGATCGAGTCCCACATCGGGCTCCCCCTGCTCTGCGGGAAGCCTGCTTCTCTCTCTCCCTCTGCCTGCGACTCCCCCCGCTTGTGTTCCCTCTCTTTCTCTCTCTGCCAAATAAATAAATAAAATCTTAAAAGAAAAAAAAAGAAAGAGTGAGAGTGAGCATGAGCAGGTGAAGGAGCAGAGGGAGGGAAAGAGAGAATCTCAAGCAGACTCCCCATTGAGCACAGAGCCTGATATAGGGCTCGATCTCACGAACCTGAGATCATGACCTGAGCCGAAATCAAGAGTCAGATGCTTAACCAACTGAGCCACCCAGGCGCCCCTCAATAAAGCTGTTATTTAAACAAACAAGCAAAGGAGACTCCAATTCCAGGCCTGGGCTGGGGGAGGAATCTATATTTTTACCCAAAGAGTCTAGCGCCCAGCTGGGTTTGAAGCAATTGCCCCAGCTCACCATTAAGCCCCAGAATCCTCTAGGATACACCTAATACCCGGATGGCATCTAAGAGAAGACTTTCGGGAGGAGAAAGTTGGGGTAAAGGGGTCATTCCACGAAGGAACGGCTCTGAGAGCTGAACCCGGCACGGGAGAGAAGTGTTCCCATAACAGAGGCAGGGGACACACAGGGATGCTGCAGATCAGGAACACCCACTCACCCGAGACCAGGATGAAACGAAGGACGTGGCTGATGCCGCCATCTCCTGAGGCTGGGAGGCCGCTGGGCCTGGGGAAAAAGCACAGAGTTGCCAGAGAAGGCCACACAGCCCACCCGTGCACACGGTAGCAAAGCCCAGACAGGTGTAACTACTCCCCACCTATGCTCAGCTCCCAGGCAAGAACGTGTCCTTCCCACGTGCACAGAGGCCCAGCCTCCTGTGACACCCCTTTCCCTCTGCCTCCTTCCCCTAAAGAGCTTCTTTCATCTAGAGGGATGGCTACTCACCCCTCTTTGGTCTGTGGCTCCGCTGGGCTGGGGCCTGCTGGCTGGAGCATCCAGACCCTTCCTCCAGAGACAGCTCCTCTGGTCTGGCCTCCACTTGGTGTTTCAAGCACTGTTCTCCTGTCCCGTGGGACAGTGCATCATCAGGGAGCACCTCCAGGCCCTGAATGCAGACAGAGATCTGCCCACCAGCTCCCAGAAGGTTGGGAGAAAACCCACAAGGTTCCCAACCACTCCTGTCTCAGGCACCCCTGGCCATCTTCCTGTTCCCAGGTTCTGACCAGCTGTGCCTCACCTCCCCCACGCCCAGGGCTTCTTCCCCCTGCCTGCCCCCATGGCCCTCCACATGCCACACAATCCTCCCTCCAGACACGCTGGGAGAAGGAATGTGAGCTGGGAAGAGGTCAGGCTCCCAATCGGGACAAAGTGAGACCTGCTCTGTCCCTGAGTGAGTCTCCCCGGTCTCTCCCCATCACACTGTACTGGTGTCATTGTCACACTCTTACCCTTCCTTCCTCGGTACTCCCTATAGACCTGGGCCAGGAGGACCCTGAATCAGGTCTCATTTCAGAAGTTCGCACTATTGCATGTGCTATGCTTTTTGAAGTCACCTACGAGTGCTCTGAAACAATCTAATTCCCAATTCCAGAGAAGGTGAATAGGATGAACTTGGGTCTCAGTTTACTGAGCTCTGCAACAGTATTTAGGACAAGAAACATTCCCAGGAAACTGTGAAACCAGCACCAGGGACCCCTGCGTCAGGCTCAACATTGCACACCTCTAAGAGGAGACAGTCCCCAGACGTTATGGGGTGCACAGAGACAGAGGGAAGCCATGCTAAGAACCCCAATGCCAAGGCTGGAGGGGCTGGGAAAGGATCCTGAGTTCTTGCTGGCCACCAAAATAGCAGGATTTGCTTACTGCAATCAACTCACACTGTGATCAAGTTTGGGGGGATGTGTCTATCCTGCTGGACAAAAAGAAAAGTATGTGGCCAATGGCACTAACACAGGGAGAAAGGCCACCTGTCCATATCTGCCAAATATTTAACCTGGAAAACTAATCTAATCTAAGCAAGAGGAATTTGTAAGACTTCCCACTCCTCAAATTCTGTTAGAAGCTGGGAATGCGCCCTAGAGCAGTGCTGTCCACAGAACCTTCCATGACAACAAAGTGTCCTATGTCTTCACTGTCTAGTACCCAGTACAGTGACCACTGGCGACATCTCACGACTGCGCCCTTGAAATGGGGCCGGTGTGACTTAGGAACTACATCTGACGTTTTATTTAGTTTTAATTTAAAAAAATCAGATGTGAGGGGCGCCTGAGTGGCTCAGTTGGTTAAGCGGCTGCCTTCGGCTCAGGTCATGATCCCAGGGTCCTGGGATCGAGCCCCACGTCGGGCTCCCTGCTCGGTGGGAAGCCTGCTTCTCCCTCTCCCACTCCCCCTGCTTGTGTTCCCTCTCTCGCTGTCTCTCTCTGTCAAATAAATAAATAAATAAAATCTTTAAAAAAAAAAATCATACGTGGCTGGTCGCCATTGCATGGGATGACACAGCTCTAGAGAGGCTGGGGACATGTGGGGGCTCTAAGCAGAGCACCCACCAGCCCCTGCTTTTTCTTCCTAGTGCTCCTCATTTTGGGATCTCGTCAATGCCCAGGGCCCTGCCTGGGAAGGTCTCCAGCCTCCCTCCCATCAAAACCTGTGTCTGACCTCCGCTGGGATGATGTTAACAAAACAACCCACACAGCTCAGAGAGGGCTAGTGGGGCTACATGTGCTCAGTCAATGGGTTTACACCCATCGGCCAAGGCTGAGAAACACTTTGCAGTGTCTTCTTCAATTCACAGGAGCAGGCAGCCCCAATCCCCCCACCCACAATGACCAAGGCAGGCCATGGCTCCAGAGCCCAAGGGATTTCCAAATGCAGATCTCAGGAGCAGGGCCCTGAGGTCTTGGGGGCCCCTTTCCTCACCTCAAGGCCAAATTGCCCCCCACCTCACCCGCTGCCTCTGTTTCCTGGGCTCCCGCTGCAGCCCTTCCACGAGGACCACGGCCTCCTCACCACTCTCCGGCTGCTGCTCCCGCACCCGGGCCTGGATCTCCCCTGGCAGCACCATCAGGAACTGCTCCAGCACCAGCAGCTCCAGGATCTGCTCCTTGGTGCGCAGTTCAGGCCGCAGCCAGCGGCAGCAGAGCTCCCAGAGGCGGCTCAGGGCCTCCCGGGGCCCGGCCACCTCCTGGTAACAAAAGAGCCGGAAGAGCTGGCGAAAGGTCTCAGGGCTGGGGTCTTCCGACTCCAGGGAGGGCTCCTCTTCCCAGCAGAAATCCTCCTCCACCTTCACGATCAGGATCTCGTCTTGCTCCAGGGGTGGTGGAGGCTGGAGACCAGGTGTGGCTGCCATTGTCTGGGGCAGGTCTTGCTTTCTTATGCCTCAGGACTCAAACTTGTCTCTCCCTATACTTCTGGCCGGACACTGGAAATGATGTTTGCAGGGCTCTGTGGAGAAACAATAAATCATTTGGGTGCAGTGTTAGGGCTAGATAAACATCTACCCATAAGGCCCTGCTCTTGCCCCAGAGCCAACTCACCCTCATTAGCAAAAGAAAAGGACTGCGGTAAATCAAGGCATTCTTGCTGCTACCCTCATGCTAATTCCCAGGCAAGTTACTCAAACTCTTGAGGCCTTGGTTCCTCATTCAAAAAGTAGAGAGAGGGGCACCTGGGTGGCTCAGTTGTTGTTGTGTCTGCTCAGGTCGTGATCCCAAGGTCCTGGGATGGAGCCCCACATCCGGCTCTCTGCTCAGCAGGAAGCCTGCTTTTCCCCCTCCCACTCCCCCTGCTTGTGTTCCTGCTCCTGCTCTCTCTCTCCCTGTCAAAGAAATAAAATCTTAAAAAAGCAAAACAAAACAAAAAGTAGAGAGAATGATATCCCTACACAGGCTGCTGAGAGGACTAAGCCGATTTTTTTAAAAAAAGATTTTATTTATTTATTTGACAGAGAGAGACACAGAGCAGAAACAAGCAGGGGGAGTGGGAGAGGGAGAAGCATGCTTCCCGCTGAGCAAGGAGCCCGATGCGGGGCTAGATCCCAGGACCCTGGGATCATGACCTGAGCCGAAGGCAGACGCTTAACGACTGAGCCACCCAGGCGCCCCTAAACCGATTTTTGGAAAGGTTTTCCGCATTGCCTGGAACGGGGTCAGAGTTCGAGAAATGCGGTTTTCATTATCACGGTAGGCCCGTTTGGGCTGGGGTCCCTTTGGAAATACGGTGAGAACCAGGGCCCCCTCTGCCCAGGAGGACGCGGATTCTGTCACGACCTGACCCCCGATTTTGGGCTCGGCAAGCCTCGAAGGCCCGCTGGGTACCCCCGCCTGGATGGTCACCATGGCCTCTCCAACTCCAGGGTGCTGGGAGGGTTGGGAGTCCCCGGCCGGGCTGCGTTCCCCGGTCTCGTCCTCAGGTGGAGGTGAGCGGTGGCCCAGACCGAGCACAAACCCGGGCTCTGACGCGGGCCGCGGGATGGAAGCTCGAGCCGGGACCCCGAGCCCGCACTCACCGGCAGCGCGGCAGGCCGGGCTGGAAGCAGGACCGTAGGCGCGGGGGTACAGCCGGCAGGCTGTCCACGACGAGACCGACAAACCCTCAGAACAAACACACCAGACCGGTCCTAGCGAGCCACGGGCTCAGCCCGCTGTGGGCGGGCCCACCGGAGCACTGTGGGTAATATAGTCCTCGTCCCATTGGCCGAGCTGGCTGTCGAGTGTGGGAATGAGCCGGGATATGCCGGTCAACGGGGGGCATTGTGGGCAACGTAGTTCTTGAACGGCTGGCCGACCAGCTGTAAGGGGATGAGAACGAGACCGCGTGGGCGGGCCCACGGGAGGCATTGTGGGTAAGGTAGTCTTGGCAGCTTCAGTGAGCAGGCGAGGGTTTCGCGGCTTCGCAGGTTATGGGCCATACTCCCCGTGTCCTTTCCATCCGCCCTCCCCTGGCCTGAGAAAAGTACACTGTGGGAAGGGATTTGTGAATTTACATTTCTACTTACATGGTACTTTGTACGTACCAGGCTCTGTTCTAAGTACTTTCCAATTATTAACAATTCATCTTTCAAACAACCATGGGAGGTAGGTACTTTTAGCAATATTTTATAGATGAGGAAAGGAGACACACAGAGGTTCAATGACCTGCCCAAGGTCACACATACTCAGTAAGTGTGGGATGAGGTTGGAACCCAGGCATCTGTCCTAGTCCACCTCCTTAATTTTAGAGACTAGTTAATGAAGACACAGAAAGTTACTTGCTTGGGCGCATCTTGGGTACCAATTGCTTATTTCTTTTATTTGTTAATTTAATCAATATTTATTGGGCTCTGCTTTGTACCAAGCAGGCACCTGAAAAGGAGGTGAACTAGACAGACGGTCCCTGGTGTTGCTGTCCAGCCTGGGAGAGACTAAGCCTGGCCTTTAAGCAGGTAAAGGGTCATGGTGAGGGTTACCCACCTAGCATATCATGAGTGCTTCATAAACATCGTCACTGACATAAGGACCCGGCGATTCATGAGTCCTTCAACTCTGGCATCCCCAGACCTAGCACCTTACCCCATCTTCCCACTAGCTTTTCTTCCCATTCTACTCTCCATTCTCTCTCATGTTTCATTTTTCCCACTACAGCCAATATTGTTTTTATTGTGAGCACACTGAGCAGGTGTGCAAGGGGGAACTTCAAACAAGTCACAGGAAGTATGTAGCAGGGGAGGAAGAAGACAGAACAAATAAAGTGGGAGAGGGAAAAGGAGGAAAACAGAAGAGGCTGGTGGAGAATCTGAGGGAAAATCAGCAGGTTCTATAGGACTGCATGACCATGATCTGATTGCAGAGCGTGCTGGGTTGTGTGTAAGGCAGTGGAGAGGTGTGGGGACGCCAGCATTTTCAAAGCTGTGCCACGCCTTCCCCTTTCTAACTCCCTCCTGGTTAGCTGAGGGGACCGGGCATCTTCTCCTCAGAGCCGTATGGACAGAAGTTAGCAAGTCTATGTAGTGACCAAGGCCTGGCTGATGTAGCCCTGGCCCTCTCCAGTCTGGGCAATTTTCAGTGACTACAACCAACAGAGATTTAAAGGACAAATTTCTGCTTTGCTCAGGATTTTGTGTTGGTTTGTTTAGAATTTCAGTCTTTTTTTTTTTTTTTTAAGATTTTATTTATTTATTTGAGAGAGAGAGAGTGAGAGATCACAGGTAGGGTGAAGGGCAGAGGAAGAATCAGGGTTCCCGCTGAGCAGGGAGCCCAGTTCGGGGCTCAATCCCAGGACCCTGGGATCGTGACCTGAGCTGAAGGCGGACGCTTAACCGACTGAGCCACCCACGTGCCCCTCAGATTTCGGTCTTAATTCTATTTTGGGGGAGACACAAACATGCAGTCCTTAACAAATGTAAATCGGGATGAATTTGGGCCTTCACATACACCCAAACCAGTGCTTCAAATCCTGGTTTGTTGGCTGTAACCACATATTAACTAGGTACGCCTTACCTTCCTCACCTGTGCAATGGGGACTGCCATAGCTGCAACTTCAGAGAGCTGAAGGACAGGATTAGATGAGATTATGTTTGTAAAGCGCTAGTGACAATGCCCAGTGCATAACAAATGCTCCCTAAGCACCAGCTCTAGCTTCATGCCTTGAGCCACACTGGGATGGAGTATCGAGGTCTCAGTGTGTGGGTCATAGATACCTGGTGCTGTGGAGTTCCTGTAAGAGGTCCATGGGTCCACTAAGGCCCCAAGCATTGTTCACAGTCTGAATGAAAAGTATTTATAGTTATACACACATATCACTATTTATATTTATATTTATAAGGTACCTTGTTTTCATAGTGTTTATGGAGTCTACAAAACAGTTCGAGTTAAAATGGCAGCCTCATACTCACAGAAGTTTGCAGCACACACATATCCTTCTCTCTGAAGACAGAGGGGAAGATCTCTTCAGACTGATGACACAGTTCCATCATCACATACGAGGCATCGATTCAGCTATTTGCTCTTATTATTTAAATGTGATGGGGAGGGGCGCCTGGGTGGCTCAGTCATTAAGTGTCTGCCTTTGGCTCAGGTCATGATCCCAGGGTCTTGGGATCGAGCCCCGCATCGGGATCCCTGCTCAGTGGGAAGCCTGCTTCTCCCTCTCCCACTCCCCCTGCTTGTGTTCCCTCTCTCACTGTGTCTCTCTCTGTCAAATAAATAAATAAAATCTTTAAAAATAAATAAATAAATAAATGTGATGGGGTAAAGAGGCTGTACAATCAAGCCCTCAAACAGCTGTCATCTTTGGTAGCAATTTCTCCATGTCCAAATGACTGAGAAACAAAAACAATATACAAGTCAAATAGTTAAGCTAATTTGACTAAATTATCTAAGAGTCATCAGAGAGCTGCCATGCCCCAAAACTGATATATAATGGGTGTTTTGTTACATTTTTTTTTAAAGATTTTATTTATTTGACAGAGCAAGAGACATAGTGAGAGAGGGAACACAAGCAGGGGGAGTGGGAGAGGGAGAAGCAGGCTTCCCACCGAGCAGGGAGCCCAATGCGGGGCTCGATCCCAGGACCCTGGGCTGGTGACCTGAGCTGAAGGCAGACACTTAACGACTGAGCCACCCAGGCGCCCCTTATTACACTTTTTTAAAAAGTTTTTTTTTTTTTTTTTAATTTGAGAGTGAGAGAGGAGGGGCAGTGGGAGAGAGAAACCTGAAGCAGACTCCTCACTGAGTGCAGAGCCCGACTCAGGGCTTGATCCCAGGACCCTGAGATCATGATCTGAGCTGAAACCAAGAGCTGGCTGCTCAACCAACTGAGCCACCCAGGCGCCCCTACACTCTTCCTAAGGCCTCCATGAGCCACTAATAAAAGCTATAATTTTTTTAAAGATTTTATTTATTTCTCAGAGAGAGAGACAGCACAAGTAGGAGGAGCAGCAAGCAGAGGGAGAAGCCGGCTCCCCGCTGAGCAAGGAGCCCAATGCGGAACTCAATCCCTGAACCCTGGGATCATGACCTGAGCCAAAGGCAGACGCTTCACCGAATGAGCCACCCAGGGGTCCCAAAGCTAATGTTTTTTAAGCACTTCCTAAGTCCACAGGATTTTTTTTTTTTTATTGTGCTACTTAAATCTTCACAATGACTCTCTTGTATAGATACCATTGTGACCCACGTTTTAGTTGAGTAAACTGAGTCTCAGAGAGGGCACAGCCCTGCTAAAGGCCACACAGCCAGGAAAGTGGAAAAGCCAAGTCAAACTCAGGCAGGTCTACTCCAGAGCCTGCTGCCCCAACCACTCCCCTAACGTTCTCCTGAACACCAGCCAGGTAATCAGAGCCCTGTCTTGGAATAAATATCTGAATGATTTCTCGGAAGACTCTAGTCCTGCCTCAAGGTTATCTTTTGAGGGGGCCACTTGGGGCCATAATACCCTCTGATTTTCTAAACAGTGGGCAGATCTGCTTGGTTCATAGAGGTGCTCAGTAAATATTTGCTGAATGACTGAAAAAATGAATGAGAAGAATTTGTTCTTCAGACACCGACTGCTGCCCAGCCTTATACAAACTTGATTCACAAACAATGATGACAGTGGTATATGGAGATAGACAGTACCTGTGCCCCAGAGGATACTTATGAGGACTGAACGATCTAGTACATTAAAACACTTCACTCTAGGGTGAAACCTAGAAGCAGTCAGTAAACATTAGTATTGTTACTGTTTTCATTAACACAAAGGATGAGGGAAAAGAGCACTTGCTGTGAATGCTGGGAAATCTCTCCTTGGAGTCCGCCTGTGTTTTGGTTCCATTATTAAATGAGACAGATGAGAGGATATGTCAGTCAACAGGGAGGCAGGAGATAGCCATTGTTTACACCCTCAACCACCCAGCATTTGAAACTTTGTCTTATCCCTACAGCCAGCAGGCCAAATGACAAGCAGGAAGGTAAGAACAGCCTTGCAAAGTATGACCACTCCTCCCAGGGAGAGCTGCCTCCAGGATAAAGGAGGCTGGAGTATGGAGAAAGAAGGGGGATTCAAGGACCACCAGGCATGCTTGGAAATCCTTACTCATGGGGATGACATCTGCTGAACTCTCCTGTTTGTGGTTAGCCCAGGCATCACTCAGAATGGGGTGAAGATTCACATGCTCCTTTTGGGAAGGAAGACACGTGTCTTGTTCTGCTCAGGCTGCCATAACAGCATACCACAGAGACTGGGAGCCTTAGACTACACACACTGATTTCTCACAGTTCTGAAGGCTGGAAGTCCAAGATCAAGGTGTCAGTGGATTCAGTCCCTGATGAGAGCTCTCTTCCAGCTTGCAGACTGCTACCATCTCCCTGTGTCCTCACATGGCAGAGTGATCCCCCTTAATAAGGCTCCTCTTCTTAGAAAGGCCACAGTTCAACGAGGTTAGGGCCCCACCTTATCACCTCATTTAACCTACTTACCTCCTATAGATCCTCTCTCCAAATACAGTTACATTGAAGGTTAGGGCTTCAACATATGTTTTGGGGAGACATAATTCAGTCCAGACCCCTGAACACTGCCAGTCCTTGGAATGACCCATGATTCTCCTCGGTCCTCAGACCACCACCCACTCCAGACCAGGGCCAGGGAGGGAGGCAAGACTGGCCTTTCAACACAGACAGCTGGCACATCCAACATGCTGGAACATTCATGCTATCCACAAAGACACTTGCTCTCACCCATTTTTCTTAAAACACGTGTCCATCTCAGATCTTTTGTACTGCCACGTAGGAAAGTGACATGAGCTTGGAGATTCTCTCCCCACCACAAGAGACACAGCAGTGCTGGGACAATGGCAGCTGCTGCTGGAAGCCAGTGTCAGGGATGTGGGGAGTAACAGGGGACGCGGGCCCCGTGCTGCCAGCCCGTCTGACTGAAGAAGTCTGGTATCTGGATGTTCAGGTGAAAACTCCTAATTTTGAATGTAGACTCAGACTGGTTTTAAGTCCTGTGTGAGATAAAACACATCGACATGTTTCTGGCCTGTGTCTGGCACACACTAACAAATAGAATGACACAGGCGGTGACAGTGTTATGAAGAAACATGCAGCAGAAGGAGGGAAGAGAGGGATGCAGTTGTTCTTTTAGGTGGAGAATATTTACACAAAAAGACCATTAGTTCATGGGTGCCTGAGTGGCTCACGCTGTTGAGCATCTGACTCTTGATTTTGGATCAAGCCCCACATCAGGTTCCATGCTCAGCGGGGAGTCTACTTGAGATTCTTTCCCTCTGCGCCTCCCTACCACTCTCTCTCTAAAAATAAATAAATCTTAAAAAAAAAAAACAAAACACAAAAAACCCCCATTAGTTCACTTGGTGGTTCATCCCCCTCATAACAGAAGCCATACTCTCCTTAGCTTCAATACTCTCTTCAATGGTTTTCTCCAAAATGGCAGGAGGCCCAAGCAAAGGGAAGAGAAAGAGAGGTAAAATGTCCAGCTTCCCTCAAAAATCTATTCAGCCCTACTGAGGGCTGAAGCCAACCATGCAAAGAGCCAGCCTGTGTGAGAGACGGCAACAGACACAGAGAGTGAGAAATACACTTCCTTCTCAACCACTGTTCAGGAAAGTTATTCATGCTACTTGTCAAACAATGGTATTGGAAGCCTTTATCCGGGACCAGAGATGGGGGCAGGGGCCATGCAAGGGGGTGTGTGGTGAGGGAGAGATACTGGGCTTAACTCCAAACACAACAAGGAAGGCGGGACTTTATAGCCAAAGTGGGGGAAGATGGAAAATTAGTAAGAGGAAACATCAGGGGGAGACTGTGGCTAAACCAACCCAGTAGGATTCTTGCTGAAGGCAGGCCAGCATGATCAGACATCACCTGGGGGATGCCGGAGGGTCAGGAACCCAATCAGGTATCGAGGGTGGGGGTTCCGGCTGAACTGACTTAGCTGGATTCTTCCTAGAACTGGATAATGCAGAAATGAATACAGAAGTCCCAAACTCAAGACCTTGTTGAGAAGAGTTCAGAGGAGCCTAAGTAGAGTTTGGTTAAGGAATCTTTGCTACCACCTCCAGGGTAAATGGACTCTTTCATAGACAGGAAGGCCGCTCTCCAGAAGCAGTTAGTGCCCTTTGGGGTTCTCATTGCTATAAGCAGAAGTTGTTTAAGATAAGACAGCAAGAGTTGCCAAGTGCCCTACGCCCACCGTCTTACCTAGGAGATAGAGACCTTCCAGATCAATGCATAGCCCCAAGCTTGTCCTGCCTGCTTCTCTCTTCTTCTTTTTTTAAGATTTTATTTATTTGAGAGAGAGAGAGCATGAGCAGGGTGAGGGGCAGAGGGCGAAACAGACTCCCCGCTGAGCAGGGAGTCCCATGCAGGGCTCCATCCCAGGAACTCTGGGATCATAACCTGAGCAGAAGGCAGACGATTAACCCACTGAGCCCCCCAGGCGCCCTGCTTCTTTCTGAAATAGTAACATTGGCCACCAATTCCTGAGCACGTGGCAATACACATTTGCTGTCTGTTCTTAATTTGGTAATAGTAGGGGTAGTGTTATCTCTACAAGTAAAAACCCCTGATGTTCCGAGGAGGGTCACACTGACGGGAAGAGACAGAAACGGGACTGGAACCCACGCATTTGATTCCAGAACCCCAGCCCCGAAGCACCAGGTTAAAGCACTCTAGCCCGGAATAATAACCCAGGCATCCTAAAGGTCTGACTCGGTAGCCACACTCGACTCTCTCTCCTTGTCCTCTGGCTGAACACACTCTGCCGTTTCCCCGTCTGGGGCGCGCCCACAGAGGCCAGGAAGGGGCCTCAGTCTAGGTTGGAGTCCCACCTCTGCCTGGTGGCTGCGACGGCGCGCACACAGGAGCACAACTAAGATGGTAACCCAGGGTCCCGCCAAGAAGACGCCACGCAGATCCACCACCAACGCCGCAGTTCTCACGCGTCTTTCCCCAAACCTCGCGCGAAGTCCGTGCCCGCCGGAAGCGGAAGTTGCTGGAGCCGGAGAGCGGCCCGGACTACACTTCCCGGAGCGCCCCGCGCCGCTCTGGGAAAGCAGTTACCTGGGCGCTCCTGGGGTGCTGTGGGGTGCAGCTCTGCCTTGGGGGTTTCCACGGGAGGCGGCCCTGCAAGGGCCTCGGAGGGTGGCTTCATCCTTAGGGTGGCCACGTTCAGGTCGCTGAGGCCGGGCCAGCCCCTCGTGGGCTCAGCCTCAGTTTCCACATCTGTGAGTGGGGACGTGAGACGTTCACGGTTGTAACAAGTTCAAAACCGTTCATATATATTTTCCAAAGCATAATGAGTCCTTCTGCTAGGCGCAGGCGTTACCGCAGTGGTTAGCAGGGCAGTGGTTAGCAGGCGCTTGTTTTCAGGAGGGGCTGCCTTGATCTCCGTAACTAGCATGGTGATTTTTTAAAAAGATATTATTGATTTAAGAGAGAGCGCATACAAGGAGGCAGAGCGGCAGGCAGAGGAAGAAGCAGGCTCCCTCCCAGCAGAGAGCCCGAGGTGGGGCTCGATCCTGGGACCCTGGGATCATGATCTCAGTCGAAGGCGGAGGCTTAACCGACTGAGCCACCCAGGTGCCCCTAGCATGATGATCTTTAATAGGTCTTCTTAATTGCATATGATTGATTTACCAACCTTCCTTGAGTATCTGTAAATCTTACATTCCTTTTTAGAAGGAGAATAGAAAGCCCTCGCATGTCACAGAATAGCAGTTAGACCTCTTGCTACACCGAGCACTGAAAGCTGTAAATAGACACCACTAAATCTGCAGGGAATCAAGACCTGTTACAGGCCACTTGCACCCTCTCACTGATTAACGACCCCCTGTCCCTTTAAAACCCTCCTGGCGAGGCAGAAACCAGGGAGTTGGCTTTTGGACAAGAGTCCACCTTCTGCCCAGGTGGCTGGCCTCCTGAATAAACCTCACATTCCTTTCCAATCAATATTCATCTCTTGAGTATTGGCCTTTGGAGGGACATGCAGCTGAAGTTTGGATTTGTTAAAAAGAGGCATACAGGGGCACCTGGGTGGCTCAGTCGGTTAAGCAGCTGCCTTCAGCTCAGGTCATGATCCCAGGGTCCTGGGATCGAGCCCCACGTCGGGCTCCCTGCTCGGTGGAGAGTCTGCTTCTCCCTCTCCCTCTGCCTGCCTCTCCGCCTACTTGTGCTCTCTCTCTATCTCTCTGTCAAATAAATAAATAAAATCTTTAAAAAAAAAAGAGAGACATACAGTGACGAAATCATATCTTTGGTAAATCCTGCCAAAGGGTATAGAAGAGGGGGCTTGATCTCCTTTGGGTTCAAGTGACAGTTGAGTGGAGGTGTGAGGACAGCATAGAGTTAACCTAGGGAGTTGGGGGAGAGGGTTCCACACAAAAAGAGTAACAGGTATGAAGGTCCAGAGCGAGGCCTGAGAGATTGGGGTGTGTTTGAAGGACAGAAAGGAGACCAGCATGGCCCAGGTGCAGGGGGAAAAGCTTGGGAGTTGAGGCTGGAGAGGTGAGACCACGCAGAAGGGCCTTGAAGTTCTGCTGAGGATCTAGGCTTTTATCCTAACAGCAATGCGAAACCAATAGAGTTTGGGGTTTCAAGCAGGATAGTGTCACAATAGGGTAGGAAGCTTTGTGGAGTAGAGATCTCAGGGAGAGCAGAGGGAGCAGTGAAACCAGCTGGAAGCTCCTGGAGTGGTTCATAGCTGAGGTAATACTAGCAATGGTGGTAGGCACAAGGGATGGAGCTGACCGAGATTCCTGAAGCAGAATCAGCAAGACCTGGTGGTTAACTGGGTTGGGCTGAAGGAGAGAGCAAGAAAAGTTGATTAGTAAAATGGGGATCATAACATCTCCTGCAGCAGGTACCATTTTGATTAAAAGAGGCAAAACAGGGATGCCTGGGTGGCTCAATCAGTTAAGTGTCTACCTTCGGCTGAGGTCATGATCCCAGGGTCCTGGGATTGAGCCCCACATTGGGCTCCTTACTCAGCAGGGAGCCTGCTTCTCCCTCTCCCTCTGCCTGCAGCTCCCCTGCTTGTGTGCACTCTCTCTAAATGAATAAAAGATAATGAATAAAGATAAAGATAAATGAATAAAAGATAAATGAAATCTTAAAAAAAAAAAGAGGCAAAACAGAACACCTGACACGTAATAAAGCCTTAATGTGCACGAATTTTGTAAATAGTAAAGAGTAACTCTGTGTTCAGAACAGTATGGCTTGTATGGGGCGCCTGGGTGGCTCAGTCGGTTAAGTGTCTGCCTTCAGCTCAGGTCATGATCCCAGGGTCCTGGGATTGAGCCCCACATCAGGCTCCCTGCTCAGCAGGGAGCCTGCTTCTCCCTCTCCCTCTGCCTGTCCTTCCCCGTGCTTGTGCATGGTCTATCAAATAAATAAAATCTTAAAAGAACAGTGTTGTTTGTAATGGCAAAACATAAATGTCAATCAACAGAATGATAAATCTCTCACAAGAGATGATGTTGAGCAAAAAAACAAGTGACAATATGACACCATTTCCATAAATTACGAAAACATGCAGAACATAATGTATGTGATTTAGGGATATATACCTATGTAGCAAAAAAGTGAAGAAATACTTGGGATCAGATAAACACCAAATTCAGGACGATGATTGCCCATGGCACTGGGGGCAGGAGTTGGAGAGAGATGGGTAAGGCATGCAGGGGGCAATAAACTGGAAGTTTTAATGTGCTTTTTATTTTATTTTATTTTCAAAGATTTTATTTATTTATTTGAGAGAGACAGGCAGAGGGAGAGGGAGAAGCAGGTTCCCTGCCTAGCAGGGAGCCCGATGTGGGACTTGGGCTCCATCCCAAGACCCTGGGATCATGACCTGAGCTGAAGGCAGACGCTTAATGGACTGAGCCACCCGGGTGCCTCTTACTGTGCTTTTTAAACAACATCAAGGGGCGCCTAGATGGCTCAGGTGGTTGAGCATCTGACTCCGATTTCAGCTCAGGCCATGATCTCAGGGTCATGAGGTCCCCTAGCTCGGGGCCCCATATGGGTCCCCACCCATGCTCAGTGGGTTGTTTGCTCAAGATTCTTTCTCTCCCTCTCCCTCTGCCCCTCCCCTGTGCACGCTCTCTTTCTCTCTCTCTCCAAAATAAATAAATCTTAAAAAAAAAAACCCAACATCAAAATAGTTATTTATTTATTTATTTTTTTTTTTTATTAAAGATTTTTATTTATTCATTTGCGAGAGAGACGGAGAGAGAACAAGCAGAGGGAGAGGCAGAGGGAGAGGGAGAAGCAGGCTCCCCGCCGAGCAAGGAGCCCGACGCGGGACTCGATCCCAGGACCCTGGGATCATGACCTGAGCCGAAGGCAGACGCTTAACCATCTGAGCCACCCAGGCGCCCTCAAAATAGTTATTATTGGGAATTTGCATTCTTGAAATATTGAAACCTAGCAAATGTTTCCATAAATAATTTTCAATAAATGCAGTGCTAGCTTGTATACTGTTTCTATTTCAATTATTTTAAATTTCTCCTTACCTTCTAAGATTTTTGTTTGAGGTCTAACATATATTGAGTAAAGTGCACAAATATCTCACAATGAAGTGCACAAATCTCAAGTGCATGCCTCAAAGAATTTTACAAGTCTATATACTTATGTAACTTCCACTCAGATCAAGATATAGGTCCTTTTCAATGCCTCAGAAACCTCCCTCATGCCCCCCCCCAGTCAATACTCCCAACTCTGGCCTGAAACCACAAGTCTGATTTCTATCACCTTAGATTGATTTTTTGTGTTCTTGAACTTTATTTATATTTTTAAAGATTTTATTTATTTATTTGACAGACACAGCGAGAGAGGGAACACAAGCAGGGGGAGTGGGAGAGGGAGAAGCAGGCTTCCTGCAGAGCAGGGAGCCCGATGTGGGGCTCGATCCCAGGACCCTGGGATCATGACCTGAGCAGAAGTCAGGCGCTTAACGACTGAGCCACCCAGGCGCCCATGTTCTTGAACTTTGTAAAGGGCATCCACATAGTACTTTCTATTTGCTGTCTGGTTTCTTTCACTCATCATTAGTTCTGTGAGATTCCTCCACACTGCTGCGTGTATCCGCAGTCGGCTCGTTTTTATTGGCAAGGAGCGTTTCGTTGTACGACTATTACCACAGTTTATCCACTGTCCTGTCACTGAACATTTGCAGTTTCCAATTTGGGGCTGCTATGACCATTCTTGGATAAATATGAATACATTGCATGTAATCTGGTTGACGTTTTATTGTACCAGGTACATGGAAATTGATTTTGTGATTCCCCTTGTAAAAAAAAAAAATGCTCACTATTGTTATTGAATATTATGACTGTATCATTATGACATGAACCTGCTTAGTGTCCTGCACAATGCAAACCTCCGCCCCCCCCACCCCGCCAACACACACACTTACAGAACAAAACCATTTATCTATACACAACCCTGAAGCAAGCGCTTATTGTTGCTATTCCTGTTTCACACATGAGGACATCATTCCGGGGTGTCAGGTGACTTGTCTAAGGTCCTGCAGTTTAAAAGGGGCAGAACCCTCGCTTGCTGGGTCTGGGAAATCCCAAGATGTGTCAGAGGAGGCCTCAGCCCTCCCCCAGCTGGTCTCGGCCAGGAAATGCACAAGAGAGCTGTGTGAGGCCATTCCTGGGTACATAAGGAAGAGTCTGTGCCAAGCGTGGGTTGCAGAGTCACTGTAGGCATGGTGAAAGCTTCCAGAGCTGGGGGTAAAGTCATGGGTGGAGAGCAGGGCCGACGCGCCCTGAAATATCAGCACTCCCTGGATTGCCCCTCTCCAGCCTGAGAAGAAAACTGCCCTAGTGAACAAGCGAGGACAGGCTGGGTGAGGATGCCATGAGAGCAGGTTGTTGGAGGCTGAGGGAGGCCACAGCAGAGGGAGCAGGAAGGCAGGCTGGTGGCCTTCCACCAGCACCTGCTGGCAACCCTGATTGCAGCAGATCCTAACTTTCAGGGAAGGGACAAGAGCTAGTATTTCACACCGTACAAAAGGAGACAGAGGAAACATTAAGTCTCCTTCCCATTCTTGACCTCCAAAGCAACTGACCTGCCCAGAAGCAACCATTTGTTCCAGGGTCTTCAGTATCTTTCTGGAGACATTTATGCCCCATATACTGCCACCCTCTATGCCCTCTATTGCTCCTTGTTTTCCTCGCATCAATGTCATTAGGCAATCAGTCTGTATCTGCACAGAGTCGTGATGGGGAACTCAAATTCGACAGGCTGTGGGCCTGCCCTTTGCCACCTCTCTGTCCTCATTTCTCCCCACTCTCTCCCTTTCTCCTGGTTCATGTTGTTCCAGCCACAGAGGCCTCCTTGCTAGTCCTTGAACACATCTAACGTACTCCTGCCCCAGGGCCTTTGCACTAGCAGTGGCTTTTCTCTCTGTGTGGAGTGCTAGGACTCTAGTTATCTCCGTGGCTTATTCCTTTACTCCTTCACATCTTTACTCAATGTTCCCTTCTCAGTGAGGCCTCCCTGACCCCTTCCTCCAATTATAAACCCTAGACTGTCCTATACCCCTTAAATGCCTTACTCGGTGCCAGAGCACCCACCTAGGTGCAAGCTCCCGAGGACAGTGACTTGGTTTTGTTCCCTGCTGAACCCTTAGCCTCTGTAGCAGCATGTAGTGGACCCTAAAGATCCATGAGTAGAATTAACACTTGGATGATAATAGTGCTGCCTCAATTTCTTTTCTTCCAGCTTCATTGAGATATAATCGACAAGTAACATTGCGTAAATTTAAGGTATACAACGTAATGATTTGATATACATATATATTGTGAAATGATCACCACAATAAGATTAGTTAGCACATCTGTCACCTCACACAGTTATCTTCTTTTTTTTGATAGTTTAATGTTCTTTTCTTTTTTTAAAAGATTTTATTAACTTGACAGAGAGACTCAGTGAGAGAGGGAACACAAGCAGGGGGAGTGGGAGAGGGAGAAGCAGGCTTCCCACGGAGCAGGGAGCCCGATGCGGGGCTCAATCCCAGGACCCCGGGATCATGACCTGAGCCGAAGGCAGACGCTTAATGACAGCCACCCAGGTGCCCCTCACATAGTTATCTTCTTTTGAGTGTGGTGAGAACATTTAAGATCTATTCTCTTGGCGACTTTCAAGTATACAATACAGTGTTGTTAACTATAATCACCATGCTGTATATTAGATCTCCAGAAGTTTTTCATCGTATGACTGCAAGTTTGTAGCCTTTTACCTATATCTCCTTTCCCCCACACCCCAGCCCCTGGCAACCACCATTCTACTCCGTTTCTATGAATCCAGCTCTTTTATTTTTTATTTTATTTTATATTTTTTAAGATTTTATTTATTTGACAGAGAGACACAGCGAGAGACAGAACACAAGCAGGGGGAGTGGGAGAGGGAGAAGCAGGCTTCCCACCGAGCAGGGAGCCCGACGCGGGGCTCGATCCCAGGACCCCGGGATCATGACCTGAGCCGAAGGCAGATGCTTAACAACTGAGCCACCCGGGTGCCCTCTCTCTACTTTTGAATGAGGAACCAAGGCCTCAAGAGTTTGAGTAACTTGCCCGGGAATTAGCATGAGGGTAGCAGCAAGAACTCCTTGATTTACCGCAGTCCTTTTCTTTTGCCAATGAGGCTGAGTTGGCTCAGGGGCAAGAGCAGGGCCTTATGGGTAGATGCTTATCTAGCCCTAACACTGCACCCAAATGATTTATTGTTTCTCCACAGAGCCCTGCAAACATCATTTCCAGTGTCTGGCCAGAGGTATAGGGAGAGACAAGTTTGATGTTTAACGGGCTGACACTTAACCGACTGAGCCACCCAGATGCCCTTTTACTTCATTCTTTTCAAGGACCACATTATATTCTATGGTGTGGTGGCTGAAGAATACACCCCCACACACCAAGTATCCAATTCCTGTGCCAGAACTTATATATATGCTACCTTTTATGACAAAAGGGACTTTGCAGAGGTGATTAAGAATTTTGAGGAGGGGAGATGATCCTGGATTGTGCCAGCAGGCCCAATGTACTAACACGTGTCCTCATGAGACACCTGCAGAGGGAGGTGGGCCGTGTGACAACTGAAGAAAGGTGGAGGAGGGGGCCGTGAGCCAAGGCATGCCGGCAGCCTCTAGAACCTGGTAAAGGCAGGGAAGCCGACTCTCCCCCAGAGCCTCCAGAGGCAACACCACCCTGCGGACCCCTCGATTTTGACCCAGTGATACTGATTTCAGACTTCTGCCTTCCAGAACTGTGAGAGAATAAATATGGGTTGTTCAAGCCTCCCGTTTGTGCTTCCTTGTTACAGACACCATAGGGAACGGATTCTTGCAGTATGGATGCCCCATGATTTAATTCGCCGCCCGTTCCTGGGGGGCGGGTGCGCTGTTTTCTGTCTTTACTACACTAGGTGCCACCAGCAGTGGCTCTCAACTGGGGAGATTGTCTCCCAGGGACATTGGGCAATGTTTAGGGACAGTTTTGTGTGTTACAGCTGGAGGGCTGTGCTACTGGCGTCTAGTGGTGGAGGCCCAGGGTTGAACATCCTATAATATGTAGACAGCTCCCACAACACAGAATGACCTGGCCTCAAATATCAACAGTGCTGAAGTTGAGAAACTCTGGTCTATCCATTAGATCTGTTCCTAGAAATACAATTTTCTTTCTTTTCTTCCTTCCTTCCTTCCTTTTTCTTTCTTTCTTTGTTTCTTTCTTTCTTTTTCTTTCGCTTTCCTCTTCCTTCCTTCTTTCCTTCCTTCCTTCCTTCCTCCCTCCCTCCCTCTCTCCCTTTTCTCTTTCCTTCCTTCCGTCCTCTTTCTTTTTTATTTGCGGGGTGGGGGAGGGACAGAAGGAGAGGGAGAGAGAGAATCCTCAAGCAGACTCCCCACTGAGCCTGGAGCCCAATGCAGGGCTCAATCCCAGGACCCTGAGATCATGACCTGAGCTGAAATCAAGAGTCCGATGTTTAATGGGCTGAGCCGCCCGGTCGCCCTAAGAAACATAATTTCGAATACAATCTCTAAATACAATTGCTGAGACTGAGGGTGTGTGTTGTTGACATTGCCTATTGTCTGGAGTTACTATTGACCTTAGGTATGTGCTCAGTCTCTATGTGGCAACATGCGGCCTCTGGGATGTTGATGCAGATGGTGTGGGGGCCCTGGGAGTTCCTCAAGCCTGGTCGGCAGGTCTGTGGATTGGTGGGGTCAGCAGCTATGAGGCAGGTGCTCTAGGGTTCGTTCATTTAACAGCCGGGTCTTGAGCAGCTCTTATGTCCAGGATGAAGCTGATATATCTCTATCCTTACAGACCTCCCAGCCTGATAGGGAGACTGACCTGAAAACAAACCATGTGATACATACAGAGAGGGCAGCGAGGAATCACACTGGGGAAGTCAAGGAGAGCATCATGGAGGAGACAACTTGTAGCATGTGTGATGGTTAGTTTTGTGGGTCAACTTACCTGGGCCAAGGGATGGCCAGACAGCTCGCAAGACATTATTTCTGGGTGCATCTGTGAGGGTGTCTCCAGAAGAGATTAGCATTTGATTCGGTAGGCTGAGTAAAGAGGATCGCCCTCCCCACTGTGGGTGGGCATCGCCCAACCTTTTGAGGGCTCTAAAAGAGCAAAAAGGCAGAGGGAGGATGGATTCCCTCTCCCTTCTTGAGCCGAGACAACAATCTTCTCTTCATGCTGGTCTGCCAGAGCAGGGCAAAGAGGAAGACAGCAAGGGGAGGCACAGAGTTTGGGGAAGATAGCCGAAAACGGGGACTTTTCAAGTGTTTATGACACAGGGCCTGGCCCTGTGCCAGGAAGGAGGGTTGGCAGCAGCGGCAGAGCCTGATTTGGAGCCTGGCTCTGGTTCTGGGGCAGAAGGGGCTGGTTGTCCAAGGCACATGCTCCCAGGTCTTCAGGACCCCCGAGGGCCTGGGGTCTCACACTGTTATTTTAAAAAAAAGAACCATACTTTTATTTGAGGATAGCTCAAAGAAATCATTTACAGAATGCCTTTTGTTTTCAAAGCACAGCTTTTCATAAAAAGCAATGTCCACCTTTAATACATGCTCTAGTACATAGCTGTGTGTTGGGGGCTGCCAAGGACCCTGGGAGCCCCGAGGCCCCAGGTGCCCTGGTGCTCAGTACTCCTCATTATCTTTGGAGTCGTCCTGGACCTGGTGGCGCACCTTTGAGGGCCGCGGGGTGGTTGGGGGGCCTGCGGGGGCCTGGGTCAGGTTCACCCAGCCAGGCCCACGAGGCAGCAGGTGGCTCTCATTGAGTCTGCAGACACGGTAGTTCTCGTAGTGGACGTTGTGGGTGATGTCCTTCAGGTCTTGGAGGTGGGAGCTGGGAGATGGGCAGAGGTTCAGCCTGGGCCCCACCACAGCATCCCCCTGGGGTCCCTACAGCCCCCCGGGCTCCCTGCATCCTCACCGGATGAGCAGGTCTCTCAGGAGGGGAAACTCACAGTGCGCCATGTTCTCCACTGTAAGTAAGACAGGACACGGAGTGCTGGCCCTGCCCCGCTGTAAGTGTCCGCTGTATGCTGCATGCCCCCAATATCCACCACAACCTTTTCCCCACATTTCGCACTGTCTTATCCCACTTCCCATTCATTCATTCCTTCATTCACTCATTCATTCATTGCTTTGTCCCCGGCATCTGGTACAGGCAGCTCCTACATATAGTTGAATCAATGAATCCACTAATCATTTATTATTGTACACTTAATAATGACTACATTATTACATTACATTATATACCATATATACCATGTATATTATATTCTTTTAGTAATTATATTGATAAATTGGAGGCTCAGGCCCTGGCTGGTCCGCCTTCACTCCCAGTCTCCCCCGCAAGGAGGCCTCCCTCTGCTTCTTGGGTAGCACTCTCTCCCACCCGACTTTCTCCCAGCTGTCATTGTCTCATCAGCTCTATGGGGGCAAGAACCTTGCCAGTCCTGCTTTCATCGTAGCCCCTCAGGAACCACATATGGTCTGCCTGGCACACAGTAGGCCCACAGTACATTCTGGTGAATGCCCAGGGTGTCTTCTGGGTCCTGGGCATTGTGCAAAGCAGTGGTCTGCCCTATCCAACCACCCTCCATGTGCAGATGTGCAGTTCATCTACTGCACGAAAAGCAACTGGCTATGACGTTGATGTTGTCCTCATGCCCATTTTACTGTGAGGAAACTGAGGCACAGAGAACTTGCCCGAGGCCTCCCAGCTGCAGGGAGGGACTTGATCCCAGGTCTGTCTGTTTCCTGACTCCTGGCCCCGTGATGGGTGCTGAGGGTGCCAAACGCAGTCGGATGTGCCTGGCTTTTCACCCCCGCTTCACCTGCTCCTCCGCAAAGTCCCTGCACTGACCTTCAATGATGCCCCACTTGGTCTTCCGGCCCAGGACACACCTCCCATTCACCAGGTGCTCTCGGTCAGCCCCGACTACAGCAAAGGGGATCCGGTCCTGCAGGAGGAGACGAGACAGAAGGGTTGGCCCTGCCTGGGAGGTGGGGAGAGAAGTCGCTGAGGTGCGGTGGGAGAGGCACACTGTCCTCTGTAGAGAGAGAAAGTGGTAGAAAGAGCACAGAGATCTAAAGACATGGGGCAACTGGCTGGCTCTGTGGAGCGTGCGACTCTTGATCTTGGGGTTGTAAGTTCGAGCCCCACGTTGGGTGTACAGATTACTTAAAAATAAAATCTTAAAAAAAAAGTCACAGGATACACAATCTCATCAATGGCTCAGTTTATTCAACAGTAAAGTGGGAGTCAGAATGGCACATACACAGGGCTTTGTGAATGTTCGGGAAGGTTACCCAGGGTCACATTAATAACACACTCTTGCCGATGGCCCTTCTCTTACCTGGGAAACAGGAACTGTGCCCACCTTCATTGGTTATCATGAGGGTTAAAAGACACAGCTTCGTAACCCAGGGCTTGGCAACCTACGGTGGGTGCACCGGATCGGGCCCGCACCCGTTTTCCCACATGGACCGTCTGTTGGCACACAGCCTGGGCCTTCATCTCAGACTCTGGTCGAGGCTGCTTCTGTGCTGCAACAGCAGACCACGGTGACCGTGCAGGGACCACGTGGCCCGCAGAGTCGAACACCTTTACCATCATCTGGCCCTTTGCAAAAAAAAAAAAAAAAAGTTTGCCAAGCCCTGTTGAAAATTCTGGTTGTTCGCTTGCTCGTGGCCAGAAGTAGAGACTCGAATCCCTAAACGGCAAAGTGCTGTCCTGGGGGGTTTGTTTTTCATTTCTCCAAGAGTTAATTTGTGATGAGGAAACGACATGGATGCTAACGATAGCAAGTTGTCTGTTGCACGCTTGTTACGCGCCAGCCCTCAGTGAACGTCCCACCTCTGGATGATTTCTGAGATGTCGGATTTGTTCTCCTTGTACTTCCGGTTCTGTTCGCTGGCCTCGGGACAGAAAGCAGAAGGCAGTGGAGGTCGAGGCTCTCTGAGCGTTTCACAAGAAATCCTGTCTGTTGCCCCAGCGGGGAGAGGAAAGAGGGAACGTGTGGAGACATTGGGTACCAGCTGGGAAGCAGGGCCTCCATGTCCAGCTGTGCGGTTTGTTCACTGCACAAAGACAACTGGCCTTGAGGCTGGGTAGGGCCGCCGCCGTGCAGGCTAGCCTGGTCCCCCGGGGAGGAAGTCAAGGCCTGGGGTTGGTGGATGATGAATCCCAGGCCTCACCAGGGTCCTTCGCAGGATCCAGACAGACAGACATTGGAGGACAGCAAGGTGAGGGCTTGGAGTTGGAATTCACTTGATTTGGGGAAAAAGACGACGCTAACTATTTTTCCCCTCTCTCCTTTTTTGAAACAGCTTAACTGAGATAGAATTCACGTGCCATAAAATTCACCCTCTTAAAGGTACCGTTCAGCAGCTTTAAAGGTACGGTTCACAAGACTGTGCCCCCATCCCCACCATCTAATTCCAGAGCATTTCACTGGCCCGAAATGAAACCCCACTCCTGTTAGCAGTCACTCGGCATCCCCCCTGACCCCAAGCCCCTGGCAACAACCACTAACCTACTTTCTGTCTCCATGGGATTTGCCTGGTGGGGACATTTCAGAACAGAATCATGTAATATTTAACCTTTTGCTGTCTAGCTCCTTTCACTTAGTGTCATGTTCTCCAGGCCCATCCGTGTGGCGGCAGGTTTTCTTTCCTTCTTAAGGCTGAAGAATATTCCATTGTGTGGACACACCATGCGTGTTTATCCCTTCATAAGTTAATAAGACATGTGCATTATTTCCCCTCTTTGACTACGGCAAATATTTCCGCCAGGAACATCCGTGTACACGCTTTTATGTGAACGTAGGTGTTCATTTTCTCTTGGGAGTGGAATTGCTGCTGGGTACTCCGCTAACTTCGTGTTTAACCTTCGGAGGGACTGCCAGATTGTTTTCCGTTTGACCTTCCCGCCAGCAGTGTGTGCAAGTTCAACTTTGCCACATCCTCACCAGCACCCGGGATTGCCTGTCATTTTGATCGCAGCCATCCTAGGGGGTGTGAAGTGGCATCCTGTGGTTTCGATGGGCGTTTCCCTTATGACGGGTGATATCGAACTGACATCTTTTTGTGAGTGTATTGGCCATCTGTTCAAATTCTCTGGGGAAATGTCCCTTCAAAACCTTTGCCCGGGGGTGCCTGGGTGGCTCATTCGGTTGAGCGTCCGACTCTTGAGCTCAGCTCAGGTCTTGATCTCAGGGTCGTGAGTTCAAGCCCCGCATTGGGCTCCACAGAGTGAGGAGCCAACATAAACAAACAAACAAACAAAACCTTTGCCCATTTCTAAATTGGTTATTTATCTTTTATTGTTGATTTGTAAGAGTTCTTTATATGTTTAGGATACAAGTCCCTATCAGAGATATCATTTGCAAGCATTTTCTCCCATTCTGTGAGTTGTTGATATGACCCATTTCTTGCTCACTTTTTGAGCTTGTGGATGTATGGAGATTCATACCTGCTAGGAGTATGTGAACTTCCCCCCTGCCCCGCGCTGTAGAGAGAGATGAATCTTCAGATGGGAAGGATGAGTGGAGAGAAAACCACCCAGCCTGGGTCACACCAGCCTGCCCACCCCGTCATGGCCTCCTACCCGGATCTTGCTGTTGAGGATCCTGTCGTTGATGTCCTCATCAAAGCATTTCTGCGGGTACACGTCGATGCAGTGAGTCCTCAGATTGTGCTGGATCTGGGGATGCAGGTGACCACATCTCATCCTGTGCACTCTGCCTCCTCCTTGCCCCCACTGACCCCATCACCCTGGGCGCCCAGATCACCCTGCGCCTGAAGGTCTCTCGCTCCTCAATGGTCAGGCTGTCGGCCCGGGCAATCACAGGCACCACGTTCACGGTCCGGCATAGCCGCTGTAGGAACTCAATGTCCAGGGGCCGCAGGCTGCGGCAATGATGGTGGTGATGGCGGTGGTGAGTATGTGAGTGAGGGGGTGCCAGCCCACAGCCCACGCCAGGGGTCTCGTCCTCCTCCTCCTCCTGCTCTCTGCCCCGGGCAGGGGGCCCTCCCCCAGCAGGCCCAGCCCCTTCACCAGTGCCCGGTGGGCGGCACGAAGTATACACAGCAGTGCACCCGGGTGTCGGGGATGTGGCGCTGGCGGGTGATGAGGATCTCCTCCTGCAGGTACCGCTCATACTGTTCATTGATGTAGCCTAGGATGGGGTCCCAGCTGGGGCAGCAGATGGACCCGACCTCAGAGCCCCACCCCTGGGAGCCCCACCCCATCCCCCTGCTAGGAAGACCAATCGCCCTGGTTGGCCCAGGACACAGGACTTTCAGTCCTGCACAGCCCAAGGTCCTTGGTTACCCAGCACCCTCCTCCTACTCCCCTGAATCATCTGAGAGGCCCCCTGCCATTCTCAAGCTGGGGCCTCAGCTTCCCTGTTCCTAAAATGGGGACGAGAAGGGGTGTGGTATTGAAAGAGATGAATTGTCACAGCCTGGTTCAAACCACCGTGGATGCTCGCCCCATTGCCACAAGGATTTCCTGAGTCCTCTCCCTTCATCCCTTCTGCCCCTGCAGGGCTATTGTCAACACAGCACCCCAAAAGATCCTTTTATAAACAGGAGTCAGAGCACATCCCTTTTCGGCTCAGCCTGAGGTGGCTGACAGAAAGCCAAAGTCCTTACGTTGCACTACCAGGCCCTACACCATCCCACTGCTGCTTCCTGTCTGTCCTCTCCTCCTCCTTTTCCTGCCTTTCACACACCGCCAGCCACACCAGCCTTCCACCAGCAAACCCACCTCGGGGCCTGTGCCCGAGCCACTCTGCATTGCACACTCTCCCCCGCATGAGCACACAGCTCCCTCTCTCATCTCCTGGCAGTCTGCCCAAGTGTTCTCCTTATCTGGGAGGCCTTGCTTGACCACTCTGCTTAAAATCGCAACCCCCCCGCCGACAGCAGCTCCCTACCCCTTTCATGCTCAGAAACGTCCTGCTTGGATGACAGAGTTGAGGCTCACCTATGTATAACTGATTTATTGTGCTCATTGCCCCCTCCCCCCCCCGCCCCACGACAATGTAAATTTCGTGTAGACGATGTTCATCTGTTTTGTTCACTGCCGTATCCCTGAGACTAGAACAGACCTTGCACACAGGACGTGCTCTATGAAGCACCGTGTGCAGGGCTGGCTCCCCGGGAGCGCAGACGGAGCAGTCCCGCAGCCTCCGTGCTTTGGAGGGCCTGCACTTCGTTGAATGTTCTGGGGTGGTGGTTTTACAACCCTTCATACTTTTTTGAACAAGGGGACCCACATTTTCATCTCATTGGGTCCCACAAATTATGCAGCCAGTCCTGATTTTGTGTGTGTGTGTGTGTTACCAACCACTGTCACAGGGTTGGGCTCTCATCGAGAGCCTAGAATCACTCTGCAAGGTGGGTGTCATCATTCCCAAGTGACAAAAAAGGAAACCAAGGCTCAGAGAGCTTCCATGAGCAGTTCCCACGTTACATGGCTGGAGAGTGGTCTAGCCCAGCGGTCCTGACTCTGGAGTATGGGCTTCTAACCCTGCAAAGCCATAATCTTTATTGATCAACTACGTAAGTGTGCCAGCCAGCAAGCTCTGACCTTTCCATACTTAACTCCCTTCAATCTTGGAGGGATGGTTGCACACACCCATTATACAGATGAACAAACTGAGATTCAACAATGCCACAGCCGGGTTAGGTTGCTTCAGGGCTAGGCTGTTTCCCCCAGGCCAGAGGGGCAGGGGGAGGGACCACCAGGGCTTGCCCCCCACTCCCAAGGACCCACCACTTGTCGTTGTTGATCTGGTCTCCGAAGCCGGGCGTATCGGTCACCGTCAGCTTGAGCTTCACGCCCTTCTCCTCGATGACTGTTGGGGAAGAGCAGAGTGGGGGGAGATTGGCCTGTGTGGGGTGGGGTGGGGGTAGGGGTGAGGGTGGGGGGCCACTCACCGTGCGTGACCGACTGCAGCTTCAGCGTCTGGGGTGTGGGCGTCCCCAGGCCCGGTACGGTGGACTTCCACATCTTGGACTTGAAGAGGGTGTGCACCATTGTGGACTTGCCCAGCCCGCTCTGCCCTGCGGGTAACCAGAGGACAGCAAAGGTGGTGGAGGTTTTAGGCAGTGCTTCTCAGGCTCTTAAATTGTTTTAGAAAGTGAACTGTTTAAATACAGAGAAGTGGGTACTATCGTCAGGGTTCCCCTCAGTGCTTACCCCCCCCTTTTATTGAGGCAAAACTCATACGATAAAAAATGAACCATTAGCCTTTTAAAGTGAACAATTCCCCCTGCTTGTTCTCTCTCTCTCCCCCTGACAAATAAATAAAATAAAAAAAATAATAAAGTGAACAATTCAGTGGCATTTAGTACAGTCCCAGCGTTGTGCACCCATCACCTCTGTCTAGCTCCTGTTAAAAAGAAAACCACACCCTGGGACGCCTGGGGGGCTCAGTTGGTTAAGTGTCTGCCTTCGGCTCAGGTCATGATCCCAGGGTCCTGGGATCGAGTCCCACATGGGGCTCCCTGCTCAGTGGGGAGTCTGCTTGATCCCAGGGTCCTGGGATCGAGTCCCACATGGGGCTCCCTGCTCAGTGGGGAGTCTGCTTCTCCTTCTCCCTTCTCCCTCTCCCTGTGCTTGTGCTCTCTCTTAAATAAATAAATAAATAAATAAATAAATAAATAAATAAAATCCTTAAAAAACAACAAAAAAAAGAAAACCGCAGGCCCAAAATGACATCACTTAGGCCAAGTCCCCAAACGAAGGCTTAATATCTAACCTAATTGCAGTTCCCACCTCCCCCAAAATGGAGTCTTGACTGGTAGGTCAGGAATTTTCTGGTCAGTACCAATGAGGTAATGTCACATGGGCCTCTCCATCCCCCAAAGAGAGAGGAGGTAAACCTCCTAGGACCCCCTGCTTCTCTCCTAAGGGAAAACAGCCTTGCCTGGAACAATCCTTTCCTTTTGCTAATAACTTCCTTGCACCCCTCCCCTCCCCACTTCTTATAAAAACCTTCCAACAACAACAACAGCCACCACCCCAAAACCTTCCATGCTGCACAGCTCCTTGGAGCTCCACTCTACTTGTCGGATGGGATGCTGCCCGACTCATGAATCATGTAATAAAGCCAATTAGATCTTCAAATTGACTAGGTTGAATTTTTTTTCATTTTTTATTTTAAGTAGGCTCCACACCCAGCATGGAATCTAATGCAAGGCTTGAACTCATGACCTTGGGATCAAGACCTGAGCTGAGATCAAGAGTTGGACACTCAACAAGCTGAGCCACCGAGGTGCCCCTGAATTTTGTTTTTTAACACTCAAAAACATTTGCATCGCCCCCTAAAGAAACCCCACAGTCATCGGCAGTCCCTCCCCATTCTCCCTCCACTGTCACCCCTGGC
The DNA here is from genome assembly GCF_004348235.1 of Phoca vitulina. NCBI lineage: Eukaryota > Metazoa > Chordata > Mammalia > Carnivora > Phocidae > Phoca > Phoca vitulina. The sequence goes on from NW_022589805.1 coordinate 1,141,332, forward strand.
AAGCACGAATCAACTTTCTGTCTCTGTGGGTTTACCTACTCTGGACATTTCCTATAAATGGGATCATGCAATATTCATCCTTTTGTGTCTGGCTGCTTCCCCTAAGTATCCCCTTTTCAGGGTTCATCCACGTCATACCAGCTGTGGGTGCTTCCTTCTTTTTCGTGGCTGAATAATGTTCCATCACAGGAATAGACCACTTTGTGTTTATCCATTCAAGCATTTCACAAATTAAACAGCCCATGGATACAGCACTAAGTCCAGAGATGGAACACATAGTTCCCCACAAGCCCAGTCGCGCCCATCTCAGTAGCTATTGGCCCCAAAACCCCAGGGACAGCCACTTACTTCCCCGACTTCTGGCAGCAGGGAGCAGCTCTGCCCACCCTTGTCTTAGGGAAACACACAGCCTGGGCTCTCCTGTCTGGCTCCTTTCACTTGACACTATTTGGCGAGATACACCCAGACTGTCCATTCTCCCTGCTGTGGGGGCTTCTCAAACTGTGAACCCCACCTTGCAGGAGGGAACGCCTTGTTTCACAATGCAGGACACACCTTTGTGTACATAACTGACGTGGTCCTTAGGGATGTGCTGTCCTATCTGGGAGTCACACTTGACTCCTGCCGAGGGCGATACGGACAGTCTGAGCTGAGCCACCAGTGGCAAATGCAAACTAGATTGTGCAGACTTGGGTGTGCCAAAAAGAATGCAAAAGTTCTCACGGATCGTTTTTTACGTGGATTACATGTCATGTCACGAGAGTATTTTGGAATAGTCTGGGTTAAATAAAATAAATGTTTAAAATTAATTTCTCCTGTTTCTCTTCAGTTTTTTACTTTTATTTTTTTTAAGATTTTTTTTAAAAGATTTTATTTGTTTATTTGACAGAGAGAGACACAACAAGAGAGGGAACACAAGCAGGGGGAGTGGGAGAGGGAGAAGCAGGCTTCCCGCCGAGCAGGGAGCCGGATGAGGGGCTCGATCCCAGGACCCTGAGATCATGACCTGAGCCGAAGGCAGACGCTTAACGACTGAGCCACCCAGGTGCCCCTTCACTTTTTTAAAGGTGGCTACTGGAAATTTTTTAAATTACGTTATGTGGCTCACGCTATATTTCTACTGGACAGCACTGTCTTAGAATAATACTCTTCAGGAGCCCACAGGGTTGCATCCATTGGTCTGTCCTATGAGTCCCAGCCCCTCACTCACCCACCACCATGATGTTGAACTCAAACCCCATCTTCATGGCCTTGATCTTCAGCTGGTCCAGCACGGCTTCTATGCCCACGTAGCCAAGCATCTCGCAGGGTTGTGTCCTGGGGCTGGAGGGTCTTGATGAGCAGGGGGAGGGGGACCGCCTCATGGGGTCCATGGGGGCCAAGGGCACAGCAATGCCTGTCATCCGGGTGGGTGGAGAGAATGGGGTCACTGGGGCTCCAGAGGGGGACCCCTGAATTCTCATTTCTGGACTCTGGCTCCTGAGCTCTGCTGCCAGGCACTCCTGCACATTATATCCCGTAATCTACCCATCCTCCACGTCTTCATGGCTCAAGGGCCTTGGTGTGAGGTACTTGGAGGAGCTGTCTTTCAGGGGAAGCTGAACCTTCTCCCTGAGATGCACAAGCCCACAAATCTGTTCCTCCCCTCTCCCCCCAGCTCCTTCCTGCCCCCACCCATGGCCCAGGCAGGATCCTTGCTCAGATACGCCCCCCGCCCACCCCAGCAGAATGTGGCCAGCCTGGCAAAGCCCAGGGTCTAGACCCATGGGGACAGAGAGAAAGGGAAAAGCAGCTTTTGTGTGGCACCTGATGGCCTTGGGTCTCTGAGGGAGCTTCAGGGGGCTGTCCTGTCCTGGCAGACCCTGGTGTGTGTGATGAGGGGGAGGGGACAGGGTGACAGTTAACTGAAGAATCTGAGCTCCACCCCTTTCCCCTCAGTGGGTGGCCTGAGGGCAGGGCAGGTAAGCTCCTCCAGGGTCCTTTCTGAACACTCCCCTAAATCCTTACAATGACCCTGGCCTAGTGTTACAGACAAGAACCCAGGGCCTCTGGGCAGTTCCCTTGCCCAGGGTTACCTAACTGGGCTAAGCGGGCTTCAGCCGGCCCCCCTGACTTCCAAATTCATATCCCTTAATCACTCTGCTAGGAGAAGCCAACCCGTGATCCATAGCTGGAAAGCAGAACATCCGTGTGTTCTCTTCAGGCTGTCCATTGCTGGTGCCACTGTGTTTTAAATCGCCGGCACTGAAAAATCAGAAGATTGATTTAGGAAATATTCACCCCCACACGTTGTCTGTGCATAACATTGCTCTGGGGGCCCTCGATGGTAGCTTGTTTAATAATCATCCCAGTGCTCCCTGCTTGGTGGGAGGCCTGCTTCTCCCTCTCCTGCTCCCCCTGCTTGTGGTCCCTCTCTCACTGTCTCTCACTCTTTGTCAATTAAATAAATAAATAAAATCTTGAAAAAAAAAAATCATCCCAGCGCTGTGAAACCAGTGCCGTTACTACCTCCAGTTTACAGAGAGAGTCTGAGTCAGTTGCTCAAGGTCACCTAGTGAGGAAGCGGCAGGGTGGTGGGATCTGAGTCCATGTGCTCACCCTCTAACGCTTCTCTCTTTTTTTTAAGATTTTATTTATTTATTTGACAGAGAGACACAGTGAGAGAGGGAACACAAGCAGGGGGAATGGGAGAGGGAGAAGCAGGCTTTCCACGGAGCAGGGAGCCTGATGTGGGACTCGATCCCAGGACCCTGGGATCATGACCTGAGCCGAAGGCAGACGCTTAATGACTGAGCCACCCAGGCGCCCCTCCAACGCTTCTCTTGTTCACAGGAACATCTAGACTTCCAGTGTGTGTAAGAGAATGTAAGCCCTGGAGATTCTGGGCCCAGCCCACAGCTGATGAGCTGCCCTCTTTAGCTGGGCCATGAACTCTCCAGTTTGCCATAGTCCTCACCCCTCCCTGATAAGATGTTTCTTATACCTAGTCCATCTCACTCAGTTCTTTCTCACCTGTTTCCTGGCACGTAAGCAGTCCCCGGTTCCAGGTGTTGGCATTTTCTCTGAAAGCCCAGATAGTAAAGATGTTGAGCTTTGCGAGTCAAAACATCTCTATTGCACTTACCCTTCAGCCCTGCTGTCATAGCGAGAAAGCAGCCACAGACTGGTAAAGGGTGCGGCTGTGTGCCCATAAAACTATTTACAAAAGCGGGAGGTGGCTTGCTGACCCTGCTCTGCCCACAAGTCTGCCCCAATCCACTCACCTCCATTGTCCTGAGCCCCAGCTAGCCTTCTGTCCCTCTATACGCTTGCCCTCTGCTCCCCCACCTTCTACCCATCTGATGGCAGAGGCTCAGGCTGGGAGTGGGGCTGGGCAGGGCCTGTGGCAGGAGGACCGGGGCAGAGCCTGTCCTGGAACATGGTTTCATCTCCAACAGAGAAATCTCTCAAGCCAAGAGTCCACAGCTCTTGAGAGATCCGGGAGACTGGCCTCCTCGTCAAAGAGAATGAGAACATTAGGTGTGATGACCAAACAGTACTGGGGACTTGTGGACTGGCCTTGAGCAGGAAGAGATTCGGCCTTTTGAAATGTCCCCTAAGGAAATAAGCTGCTCTGCAGAGAAAACATACCCCCCCACCAAACCATCACATGTGAGTGGCAGTAGTATTCTGAACAATTGGGGGTGGGATGCAAGCCTCAGTGGGTGGCCACTTGCATTGCAAGCAGGATGATCAGGTTTGCAGAAAGCAGCAGTTATTTGCTGGGCGCTCTTGGCCATGTTGATTGGGAAAAGCCCGGCTTAAAATGATCTGAGCAGTGTGAGCTTGGTAGGTCAGCCCAAAGGTATACAAAGAACAGAAAACTGGAGGGAATCTCACCCACGATTTGGGTGAGTAATACACGGCCAACTAGTGTGAGTTTCTAGAGCACCTCATAGGGCTAAGCAAGTGTTAATGGGGATTATTCCATTCAGCTTAACCTGGGAAGGGGGATACTATGTATACACCCATTTTACAGAAGAGGATACTGAGGCAGAGAGGGTCAGGGATTGTGCCCCAAGGTCACACACTGTTGGGTATTAAGGGCTGGGAGCAGGATCCGAGTCTGGGGAGTCTGATCCACCTGAAATACGTCCTGCCACAGCCTCCCCATCATTGCTCTGCTCAGGTCTGGGGGGCTCTAATGGTTTTTGTATTTTAACAGCTTGGAATGTCACAGATTTTCCTTAATGAGAAGGTCTCACCTCCCCACCCCCACCACGGGAAGGTCTTACTTTCGTAATGGGCATGAAAAACAAGAAACAATGCACCCAGGGGTCTAGATAGGAAGGCTAAGGGTCAGAGGGGAGAAGAGCAGACAGAGGGCCTCCTGCACACCCAGCCAGGCCAAATGGTGGGGGGACAGGGGACACAGCTGGAGACCCCTATCCCTCTTTTTAAAACATTTTTTAAAAAGATGTTATTTATTTGAGGGGGCAGGGGCAGAGAGAGAGAATCCCAAGTAGACTGTGCTAAGCACGGAGCCCGAAGCAGGGCGTGGAGCCTGACGTGGGGCTCGATCTCACAACCCTGAGATCATGACCTGAGTTGAAATCAAGAGTCGAACGCTCAACCGACTGAGTCACCCAGGTGCCCCAGTGCTTCTCTCTTTTTTAAAATTGAGGTAAAGGGGCGCCTGGCTGGCTTAGTCAGTAGAATGTGCAACTCTTGGTCTCGGGGTTGTGAGTTCAAGCCCCATGTTGGGTGTAGAACCTACTTAAAAATAAATAAGTAGGGGCGCCTGGGTGGCTCAGTTGTTAAGCGTCTGCCTTCGGCTCAGGTCACGATCCCGGGGTCCTGGGATCGAGCCCCGCATCGGGCTCCCTGCTCCGGGGGAAGCCTGCTTCTCCCTCTCCCACTCCCCCTGCTTGTGTTCCCTCTCTCGCTGTGTCTCTGTCAAATAAATAAATAAAATCTTCAAAAATAAAAAAAAATAAAAAAATAAAGTAAATAAGTAAAATTGAGGTAAAATTCACATAAAATTAACCATTATCCATTCTTTTTTAAAAAGATTTATGTATTAGAGAGAGAGAGTGGGGTGGAGGAGGAGCAGAGTGAGAGAATCTTCAAGGAGATTCCCTGCTGAGCACAGAGCCCAACTCAGGGCTCAATGCCAGGACCCCAAGATCATGACCTGAGCCAAAACCAAGAAGTCAGATGCTCAATCGACTGAGCCACCCAGGCTCCTGCACCGTTATCCGTTCTAAAGAGAGCAGATAAGTGGCAGATCAGAATTGAGTACATTCACAATGTTGTAATGCCACCACCCCTATCCTGTTCCAAGACATGTTCATCACCCCAAAGGAAATGCCATCAGCACTAAGCACTCACTCCCCTTCCCCCGCTTTCCCCAGCCCCTGGCTACCACTAACTACTTTGTCTATGGATGTGCCTGTTCTGGATGTTTCACAGAAACACAACGACACACTATGTGGCTTCTTGTGTCTGGCCTCTTTCAGCGAGCACCATATTTTTGAGGTGCATCCATATTGTAGCAGGTGTTAGTACTTGATTCTTCTGTATGGCTGAATAATGTGCCACAGTATGGACAGATCGCATGGTGTTTATCTGTTCATCGGCTGATGGACGCTTGGGCTGTTTCCACCTTTTGGCTCTTGTGATCAGTGCCACTGTTGAAGAGTTGTGCACAAGTCTTTGAGAACCTTTTCAGTTTTCTTGGGTCTATACCTCGGAGTGGAAAAGCTGTGTGTTTGATATCACCACGTGTGACTTTCTGAGGCAGTACCTGATTGTTTTCCACAGTGGCTGCACGCCCCGCCCCTCCTTTGGCAATAACACTCCAGTTGCTTCAAAACGACCCTGCATCTGAGATCTCGGAATGGGACGGAGGGATCGTAGGGTAAAAGAAGGGGACCCAGGAGACCCTAAAATATGCTGGTCAAGGGCTCTGGGATCTGAATGCCTGGGTCCCAGTTCTGCTTCTCTGCTCACTCTGGGTACGGCTGGCAGAATCATGGCTCCCAAAGATGTCTTCATCCTAATCCCTGGAACCTTGGAACAAATATGTTAACTTACCCGGCAGAAGGGACTTTGCAGACGTCATTAAGGATTCTGATGGTGAGATCATCCTGTGGGCCAATGTAATCCCAGGGGTCCTCCTGAGAGGGAGGCCAGGAGGGTCAGGGTCAGAGAAGACCAGGACGGAAGCAGAGACTGGGATGAACAAAGGAATGTGCGTGGCCACTAGAAGCTAGAAAAGGCAAGGAACGGATTGTCCCCTAGAGCCTTCAGAAGGAACACAGCCCTGCTGACCTGTTTTAGACTCTGACCTCCAGAACCGTAAGACAATAAATTTGGATTGTTTCAAGCCACTAAGTGTGTGGTGGTATGTTATAGCAGAAACAGGAAATGAGTGCATTAGGTGTGTGACTTGAGCTGGTTGCTAAACTTCTCAAGGCGGCACCTTTCATACCTGTAAGTGGGGAGAACGGTAAGAGCCACTTGAGGGTTGCCTTGAGGACACACCCAGTGGTGGATGTGTGGTGTTCGGTGTGGAGCCTGACACTAGCTGAGGCGTTCTCCCCTGCTAGACCACAAGCACCACAAGCACCAGAAATTGTGTCCACCTGGCTCACGGCCAACCTCCGGTGCTGAGCAGTGTCCGGCCCCCGGTTGGGCCTGGACGTGCCTGTGCTGAAGGCAGGGAGTGAGAGCTGCCTTTCTGGCCAGCGTCGGGGCCCCAGGTCCCCAAGTTCCGGGGGAAGAGCTTGTTTGAGAGAGGATAATCATCTTCTCGTAAGGACTATCCTGAGGATTAGAGCAAACATGGATACAGAAGAGTCCTAGTATAGTGCCCGGAAAATCCCACCTGCCCAGGAAAGGGAGGAATGGAAACCACGGTTCCCGCCCCTCCCTCCCACCTTCCCTTCCTACTGTCTTCTTCCCTCCCTCCTGTCTTCATTCATGAGGTCCGCAGAGGCCCAGGGCACACTGTGTTCCAGGCTGCTCGTCTGGTCTACTGAGAGAAAGGGAAAAATCCCCCCATGAAGAGGCTTAGGGGGCCGTGGCTACCTCCCTGGGTCCCGCAGCACTTGCTGCTGTCGGGAGGCTGTAAGCACACCTGCTAGGGCACAGGCCCCGCCCTCCGGCGTCTGGCCACCCCCTGGGAAGGGTGGGACTGGTTGCCAAGGTGCAAGGGCCTCAGGTGGCAACTTTCGCGGATCCGGAAGCAGGAAGTAGTTGGTGTTCTCCGGACCAGGGACCTGCCTGGCTGGGGGAGCTCGGAGGCTGGTGGGGGTCTGGGGGGGGGGGGGGGGAGGGGAAAGGGCGGGGGCGGGGGGGGGGGGGGGGGGGGGGGCGGGGGTGGGGCAGGGGCTGGACTGCGGGAGGCCTGGATGCAGCCCAGCTCCAGAGAACAGGGTTCTGAGGTAGCCCCTGGGGGGCCGGGGCAGGTGGCACCCAGAGGCCTCGAGGTGAGATGGACTTGGCGAAAGACCTGGAGACCACAGCCCAGGAAGTGCTGGGGAAACTGAGGAGCCATGAGCTGTTCCAGTCCAACTGGGACACTGCTGCCTTCATCATCTTCCTCATTTTCCTCGGTGAGTGCGGCCTTGGCCCCCGGCCCCTCTCGACCTCCTGTCCTAGACCTGGCTGAGGGCCATATCTGGGCACCTGTCGCACCCCCAGGCACCGTGCTGCTCCTGATGCTGCTCGTTTGTACCCACTGCTGCTGCCACAGCTCCTGCAGTCGCCGCGCTTCCAGACCCCAGAAGGTGAGCCCCGAGCAGGTGAGCCCCAAGCAGGTGAACCCCACTGGCCCCCGGGGCTGGGCAGGTGTCAGGGACAGTCTGGAACTGCCCTGGGGAGAGGAGGGTGTTGGGGCTCCTGTGGAGAGGGGCCGGCAGGGCACACATGAGTGAAGCCTCTCTTGCAGGAACACCCCAGGGGAGTGGATAACTTGGCCCTGGAACCTTAACACGGCGAGCTCACCAGCCCCCCCCTGCCTGTGTCCTGCTGGGCAACAGTAACAAAGCCTTGTTTGCCCAGAGCCTGAGTCTGGAGTGTGTTCCGAGCTTCCCGTCAGGGGTGGGCAGTGTGGGCGCTCACTGCTTTCTCCGGATGCCCACCTGCTCCCTCACAGCTCCAGGTCACACAGCAGCTGCTGACAGGAGGCGAAGCTGGGCTCCAGCTCAGGGGCCCCAACCCCCAGGCCGAAACCTTGTCCCCAGCCCACTCAGTCCCCTAGCGGCCTGAGGACCCCCTCAAAGGTGGGACAGGGAGGCCAGGGGCTCCATCATTGGGTACCCCCCCCCCACCAGGTCCTGACTATTTGGGATCCCCAGCCTGGTCTTCACTCAGACAGACAGACGCTCCAGGTAAAGTCAGATGATCTTTATTTCCTGGAGGCCTTGTCAGGGATATGGAGCAAACACATTCAAGGGCACCACAGCTGGCGGTGGATGGCTTCTGTCTGCCCTCCTGACTCATAGCTTAGGGCCACCATCCACTCCTCACCCTCCACTGGAGGCGGGGCGGGCCGCTGCTCGTACCATCCTGGGCAGCTCAGAAGGCAGAAAAAGGAGGGGGAAGGAGAGCCCTGGGCCTGGCGCCACCCTGAGTCCAAAGGTTCCCGCTGTGCAGGGAGTGCAGGGTTTGGAATGTGGGCCACCTCTGGGCTCTGCCTTCCTGACCCCCCCACCCCACCTTCCTGATCACCCCCTACAAAATGAAAAGCAAGTCAGCATCCCTGTCTCTCAGTGGTTCCAGTGTTCATTTCCATCTGTGCAAATGTGATGGGCAGGATGGGGCGAAGAGGGAAATAAATAATAGCCCAGGCTGCCCGGTTCTGGCTCTGGCCAGCATTCTTGGGGGGATGGGTGAGGGGGACAAGGGCCATTTCCCTGGGGGTCAGGCTCTCGGGCGCTCTGCTCAGAAAGGCCTGTAGCTCCAGTAGCTGGAGAACACGGAGATCTGGGGAGGGAGAGAGGTGGGGGGACATGGTGAGTGGAGGTGTTAGGGGGCTTCACCCCTGCTGAACCCTCTGACCCAGGTGAGATTTCAAGGTCATTCAAGGGCAATGTGTCAGGGGGAGAGGGTGTTGTTGCTCAGCCACATTGTGGCCCATCTGCCTGGTGTGTGTGGAAGGTACAAAGGACCTTAAGATTTGGGGGTGCTTTGGAAGTGTGACAAGAGTCCTTGGAATCCCTCCCAAATGAGAAGGCTCAGCAGCCTGCTATCCGGCTGGCCCCATCTGTCTGAGAGAGAGGCCCGCCCTGCCCCCACAGTCCCCACACCCCACCTTATCCTTGAGCTGCTGGCAGAGCTGCAGGGACACAGTGAAGAAGACGAGGGCGTCGTTGAGCCATGGGATCACACACTCCACCTTGTGCACGTGGCTCACCTCCAGGCGCTGGGAGCCCCACTCACTGGGGGGAGAAGGAGGGTCCCTGGCGGTGGCCTGACCAGCCCGGCCCCCCCAGCCCCCAAGGTGCAGAAAGTTGGGGTGGGCAGCGTGCTCCAGGCCACCCCCCCCACCCCCGTACTTACAACATGGCCCCAGGGCTGTGGAGCACGGCGCCTCCAGCTGGGCGGAAGTTCTAAGCAGAAGAGCACCAGACCCAGTCAGGCCCAAGAGGCTGCAAGGCACTTGGGGGTGGGGGGCAAGTGGGGTCCCCCTCACCTTGGTGGAATTGGGCTGCAGGGCGTGCAGCTGGTACACGGTGAGGCAGAGTTTGTTGAGGTTGATGTAGACGTTGACAAGCAAGTCGGAGGGCAGGGCAGGGGCAAACATCCGCTGGGGACGAGGACCGGGCAAGCAGGTGGGATGAGGGGCCAGGCAGAACCGCCTGGGGGACCCCATTCCCCAGCCTATAGACTGGGGCTTCCAGACTCTTCCCAGTGCCCCGGGTAGCTTCCTGCACCAGGCTTGGGAACCACTGACCCAGACCAGGGGTATCTGGGGGATGCAAGATGGAAGCCAAGGACCTTATCCCAGAAAATTGTGGCATAGACCTAGACCTCCGACTGACAACAGTTTGGGGTTTCCAGGACCCCGTCACACCCCTGTGTCCCTCCCAGGGGGCAAGCTGGGCTCCTCAGCGGCATTCCCTCGCCTGGAGCAGGGGCTGCCCTAAGGCACTGACCGTGAGGCCACTGGCAGCGATCTCAGGCAGAGTAAGGGTGGCCGGGGTGGTGAGCCGGTTGCGGGCTCTGGTCAGTTGCAGCATCACAGCGTCCATCAGCTGTGGGGAGGGGGCCAGTCATAGCTGCTGCGAGGGCAGCCCCTGCCCTCCCACATAGGTACTGACCAAGTCATGGTAGCTCCCAGCTCCTGCCCCAGGTGGTCACACTCTCAAGGCCTGAACCCCTACAGTGTGGGGCTTGTTAAAGGTGCAGATATTTGGGCTCTAGCTGCGGGTGGGGGACTGGACGTCTGCACTGTTCACCATCTGTCCAGGAGGTTCTATTGCATGGGATCCTGGGTGCTGGTCCAATGCGGAATGGAAGATGGAAGATCCCTGGAGTTAGTCCCAAGGGCATGAGGGCTTTGTGGATGGGGGTGCAGGCAATGAAGGAGCTTAGAGGAAGAGGCCTTAATCCCGGTTGGGTGCAAGGAGCCAGGGAGGGCTTCCTGGAGGAGGTGATAGGATGGGTAAGTTGAGGTCTTAAGGTGGGCACCAGACCGTTTTCAAAGGTGAAGCTTCAGAGAGGTAAGGTCACATAGCTAGTGAACAGTAGAACCATCTGGAACTCATCCTTTTCCTTTGCCACGGACCAAAGCTCTGGCCTGAACTCCCCAGAGCCCCAACTTCCACTGCTTCAGATGTTGCGATGGGGGTGGGGGTGACCTGGCTTCTAGGAAAGGGAAATTTTGGATGGAGGCATGGGGGCTGCACTGCCTACACCCAGGGTGGTCCCAGTTCTGGGAGGGACTTTAGTCCATCTAGTTCTAAGTTTTCATATGAGGACCCAGAGGTCCAGAGAGGATAGGTGAATCACCTAAAGACACACAGCAAGTCAGGGACAGAGCTAAAGCACGAGTTTGGGGCATATAAGAGCAGCTCTTCCCTCCACACCATGTGAATTCACTTTGCAAACCACAAGGGTTTCCCTATGGCTAGTAGAGCTGCTAGCAGCTGCTATTCACTGAGCATGTGCCGGGGGCTGCTCCACCTGCATCATCCCAACTGCTAGTGGCGACACCATGGCCCCCTTTTATAGGTGAGGCTACTGAGGCACAGAACGGCTAAGAAAGTGACCTGGGGTTGCACAGCTTACAGTGGAGGCCCTGGGATCAGAACCCAGGTCTGAGTCTGGAAGCCGGGCTGTGACTCATTTGACTGTGTCTGCTTGGATATGTGCACACTGAGAGGTGATGGGTCCACCATCAGCTGCACCTGAGGATGTGGGGGCAGAGTTCTCCAGGGGCCTGGTCAGGGGTCAGGGCCAGGGGTAGGCGTAGGGATCCTGCTTCTCCTGTTCCTGTAGGCAGCTCACCTTGAGGACCTCTGCTCCTGTCCTGAACTGGTAGCTTTCATCCCGGTTGGCAAGGAGGTAAATGGCCTGGCTTACGTGGTTCCTGGCATCCTGGATCTGAAAAAAATGCCCACTGAGAGGTCAGTGGGCTGGGCCTCAGGAGGAAGAGATGCCAACTTCAGAGAAGCCACAGTCTCCAGGGCCCCAGATGACGGGTCCTCACCCCGAGGTATTGCCTGCCTGACCCTTCCCCGCCAGCTGTCCTTTCTGTGCCCCCCGAAGCCAGGCCCTGACTGGGTGCTGGGCACATGGCACAGACTCTGGCAGGCCTGCCATCGCACAGCTCACCTTCTAAAGGAGAACAGATGGTAGCAGAGCAAAGGCACAAGATAACAACACACTGAGTGACTTGCACAAGGACAAGAGGGTGACTCTGCAGGATGGGGGAGGAGGAGCCTCTTTAGCTGGAGGTCAAGGGAGGCCCGAGGGCAATGCCTCTTGGGCATCACCCAAGTGATGAGAAAAGCAGCAAGAGAGGGCTCCAGGCAGAGCGAGGAGCATGGGCAAAGGCCCTGAGGTGGAGGAGCAGGGTCTAATCACACAGGAGCTGGTAGGGAGCATGGACTTTGTCCCCAGGAGCCAGTGGAAGCCCCTGGAGGCTCTGGGAAGGGGAGTTCCTTGTTCAAGAGGATCCCTGTGGTTCCCATTGGGGCCCAGGGGCCTACAGACAGAATAGGTTCTCACCTCCCTCTAGGCGAGGCTCTGGAGCCCCAGGCACTGCCTGTGCCAGCTTTGCCGCTAGGAAACGCCCTCCCAGGCTTGCTGCGGCCTTCAGTCCCCCATGGCCGCCCCAGGAGGCCTCAGTGCTGCTCAGGCCTGCCCCTGCCTGCCTGAGCTTGTGGCTTGAGCCCTGGCAGGGGAAGGGCCCAACTACCTGCTGCAGCTTCCACTGCTTGTCCTCTCGGAAGGCGAAGTGCAGCAGCTGGTTGTTCCGGGGTATCTTCAGGTTCACGTCCTGACGGGCAAGAGTGTATAAGCACGAGGACCGCCCTCCTGCTTCTGGCCACTCTGAGACCTTGAGCAGGGGGCAGACACGGGGTGTGTGTGGTGGCTCAGGCCCCAGTCATTCCGCAGGGCAGAAAGTCTCCCAGCACCTTGGCCATTTGGGGTGTGAACAGGGAGGTCAGGAAACAGGAACTCAGGCCCAAGAGGAGCCACAAAGAAACGAAAGGGAAAAGAGAAAGGGGAAGGTGGCCTCAGCTGGGAGGAGGTGTGACTGTGGGCAGAAAGGGAGCATGGATACAGGCCAATGGACTGAACACCCACTGCTGGAGGAGAGGCACCTTCCCCCACATCTTGGGGCCTGGCACAGACGGAGCTCAGGTGTTGGCTGATTCCACTTTGAATTGGGGCCAGCCTAATCCCGCCATTGCCCACACTTCACCGGGCCCAGACTCAGGGCCAGGCTGTGTGCAAAGCATCCCCCTTCCAGCACCTCTCATTGAAGCCACACACCAATTCCAGAGGAGGTTTGGCGGGGTGGGTTGTTATTTCACAAATGAGGAAACTGAGGCCCAGAGAGGTCAAGGATCCTGCCCAGGGTCACACAGCCAACTGGTAAAGGCAAAGCTCAGCAGGAGGCCCCCACACTCTTCCCCACTGGATCCTCCAGCAGCAGGGAAAGGGGGAAGCGGGGCTGGGGGACTCACCGCCTGGCTCAGCGCGTCCCCTTGCAGAGTCAGCACGCCCTTCACCTGGTCTGTGCTGCAACACGTGGGGGTCAGAGCAGTGCCTGCGGCTGCCCTTTCCCACCACCTAGCCCTCCCAGCAGGTTGCCCCTGGCTGTCACAGGATGGCCCAGGCTGTCCCACAGCACACCCTCTGGATGTTGGGGCTGAAATCAGTCTGCATGGCTGGGCCTTGGCTGTGCAGTATCCCAGGTGTCCCCCTTCCAAGCAGTCCATCCCTCTTGGTTCTGCTCAGCCTGGCTCACCTACAGCTGCCAAGGATGAAGTTCTCCTGCTTGGCAGGCCCCTCGGTGCCTGTACCAGAGCATGGCAGAGTGAAGCGGAGCGAGGCCTCCTGGAGGGGCAGAGGGCAGTGGAGTAAAGTTCACCCAATCCAGCTCACCACTCCTTCCAGAAGCCCCATTCCTGGGTTGGCCAGGGGAGGGACAAAGTGGGCTCCTCTCAAGCCTCCAGGGCACCTTCCCATTTCTCTGGCCCCTCCCCCACCACCTGAGTTTCAGGTCCTACCAGAGTGGGTAGCTGTTCCTTCCACATTCCCTGGACGCCTACCTCATGCCCAACTCAGGGATATAGAACAGAGATGACCTCCAGGCTTGGTTAAGATGCTCCAGTGTAGTGAGCAGAGTCAGGGAATGACAGTACTCATGGTAACTCGAAATTCTGGCCATAGCACGCAATGCCTGGACATTTTTGTGAGTTCACTTATCTTCAGAACAGCCCCGTGAGGCCGGTACTGCAATCTCGTTCTTGCGAAAGGGAGGCCCCATGAGGTTGAGTACGATGCTGGAGACCTTGAGATCACAGCTTCAAAGGAAGCATTCCTTGACCCCAACCCCGACCCCTTAGCCGGGGGATCATTCCAGGCCCAGCCCAGCACTCTCACACAGCTGCTTGTGATTAAGTGGGCAATCATGTAGTGGTGCCCCGACTGGACGCCAAGTCCACTGGGGTAGGGCCTGGTCTGCACAACGCGCGTCGCGTCCACAGCAGGCGCTCGGGAGGCAGGCGCGGTGGCCCGGGAAGGAGCCGCAGCGGCGCCGGCCCGCCAGAAGCCTTACCTTGAGGATGTCCTGCAGCTGCCTGAGCACTGCGTGCACCTCGTCGTGCAGCAGCCAGCGGAACTCCTCCTCCTGCGGGGACAGGCCGGCCGTCAGCCGCCCGGGCCCGCCGTCCCCAGCCCCGCCTCGCCCCGCCCGCGCGCCTCACCAGCACCGCTCGCTCCGCTGCCGTCGCTGACATCGCGGTCGCCATCGCCGCCGCTCAGCAACGGTCCCTGGCCCGCCGTCCGCTGGAGGCTAGGTCCACCGGCCGTCAGTGCGCCCGCGGCGCCCGGGCCCAGCCCCGCCGCCGATTGGCTCCGCGCGCGCCCGCCCCGCTCAGGCCCCCTCCCCCGCCTCCGACCGGCCGAGCTGGCGCTCCAAATCGAGGCTGGCGACTGCGCGAACCCGCTTGCGCCGGCTCTCCCAAGCGGCCGCCGGCACCTACCGGGGGCGCTGGGCGCTCGGGCGCCGCATCCCCCGCCACTCTCGGAGTGGAGCGCGGCGGCCGCTTGTCCCTCCCCTCCCCGGCTCTGATAGGGCGCCCTGCTCCGCTTGCTCTCATTGATTGGCCATCGGGATGGCTTGTTCTCGCCGCGCCCGGCGATTGGCTGGCGGGGCAGCTTGTTCCTGCTCGGCCTCGCCCTCCGCGCGCTGAGCTCTCGGGTTCCGTTGGGGCGGGAGGAAGGAGCCCACTGGGCCGACAGTCCTGGCGCTCCCGGCCCTCCTCCCTCCTCTGGGCGCAGGCAGTAACCACTGCCGAGGTAATCAGTCACAATTGTGTTACCAAGAAACGTTTTATTTTGCTTGCAGTAGCTTTTTGTTAATTGCACAAAATCATGTTTTGTTTTTGCCATTTAAACATTATCACACAATCCTATTCTGAAAGACAAATGTTCATTAAAAACAAAGCAAAAATAAAAATTCACAACCTTAATTACCTAGATTTGTCATTTAAAGGAGGTTTAAAGGAAAAAAAAAGGGGGTCGCGCAAGAGGGGCTTTCTTACAAGCTTTTTCACAAGTGTCACATTTTCTCCTAAAAGGGAAGGATTTCAAAACAAAGATGAAATAGCTTAAACAGAAATACTCATAAAAAGAAACTTTACAGAATTGTCAACAATATTAAGACAACATTGACTAACCAGTTTCATTACAGTATCTTCCCCACCCCCACCCCCCACCCTCCCCAAAATGTCCGGCTAGGACTAGAACAGGCTTTGTGTTCAGACAGAAAAGAATTCCAAATCCCAGTGAAGTTATGCCAAAAACACGCAGGCATCTTCCTTGCCCTCCCCCTATGTCTTCTGAGATCCCCTAGCCTGGGTTCTGATCGGCGCAAATGGGCCAAGGTTGAGAGGGGAGGGGCCCACCCCAGTGTGGTCTCATTCTATATATTCACTAGAAACACTGACCTGCAAAGTGTGACTTTGGAAAATGCAACCCATGCAGAGGGAGAGAACATTGACATCCTTTAGGTGACTTCTCCTTGTTTTTATGCCACATTCCAAGCCCCTCTGGTCCCCTGTCCAAGGAGAAATGTTAGGGTCTCGAGGATGTCTTAGATCCACCTCTTAGGGTCAGATAGTTCAGGTTGGGTCAGGCCCAGTTCTCTTCCCTCCCGAGAGACCCTGGGGCCCTGGAAGCATCAAAGACCATGCTTCTGCTGAAGTGAAGACACTCGTTCCTGTTTCAAGAGCTGAGCCTAAGAAATGGCCATCGTTGGTCAGGCTGGGTATGGGCCAAAGAAGGGACAGACAGAAACACTGTCTCCATGGGAAGAAAAGGAGGGAGAATGAAGAGATGGGCAGGTGGGGAACATGTACAGGAGCAGGCTGGAGAAGTTGGGACTGCTGTGAGGGGACCCAGTCAGAGTGACTCTTCAGAACGAGGTGGAAGTCTGCAGCATAACGGAAAACAGGAAGGAACCCCACTCTCCTCCCTCTTCACTCCTCCCTGGTGGCCCTCAGGATACCCTTCCCAAGGGCTGGAATGCAAATCCAAATACTAAAAGAGCCTGGTGAGGAGTGAGCTCTCCCTACACCAAAGGAAGGAAGTCTGATCCCAGCCCAGGGCTCTGCAGTGACGGTGACTTCTGGGATAGGTGCTCAAGAGCAGTGACGAGAGTAGGCTTCTGTGGGGCTCACCTAATGTGCTGGCGATTTGCTGCTCTCCCCAGAGAGCCAGAGCCCTGTGTCTGCTCAACTTGGCCAATTTCTTTTCAGTTCACAAAGGCATTTATGGAGAGTTGGTTGCACATTGGTAGCTTAAACGTGACAATCCTCATCAGCTGGTCACCTGAGGTTGGAGGGCCCATGAGGACCCTCTGTTTGGAGTCGGTGCTGGCTCATCTTGACCCAGAGCCTCTGTTTCACGTGTGGGATCCAGGGAGGGATGTGGACATAACCACAGCCTCTTCGCTCTGAAGGAAGGAAGCAGTGGAAAGGCTTCCAGTTCTTACTGCTGATTCTAGTTCCTCGACTGGAAAGGGTCTGAGATAAGACAAGCTCAGAAGGGGAAAAAAAAAAAAAAAAGCCAGGCAGCAGTTTCTGGGCAGCTTCTATCCTGGGGTGAGAGCCAGTGTGTGGTGTGTAGGGTGTGTGTGTGTGTCTGTGTGTGTGTGTGTGTGTGTGTGTGAACACACAGCCACCTAGTCCAGGGCCAGTGCCCAGCTCAAGAGCTTTCCCAAAGGCCAATCCTGCTGACACCCCTCCCCTCCCCAGGACCTCCAGGGGAGGAGTGACGCTGTGTGCTGTGCTGATGGCAAGTCTCAAAGTCTGTATAAAAGGAGATGGAGACAGGTGGACTGGTCCAGAGTTAAGTCCCAGGACCCCAACCCCATGTGAGGAGGAGGGGTCAGAGGGAAGATTGAGGGGGCAGGGGTGGGGTATCAAGGGCTTAGTGTATATAGGCTCGGTACACGGCAGACATGTCGTTGTCAGACTGGTCCAGTGCCTTGGCTCTTTTGTACACCTGGAAAAAAAGGAGATGGGCTCAGTCTCTGACCACAGAGCTGACTTAAAGACACAATCTGCTTTGTGGAGGTAGTTCTAGATGCGGTCAGGCAGGCAGGCTCAGCCAGGAGTCCAGGCTGTCTGGGTGCAACTCCTGGCCACCCTCCACTGATCTTGAGCCAAGTGCCTCAGTTTCTGTCTTCATCACTAGTCCTTCATGTCATGGAGAAGATAACAAGGTTATCGTGAGGACTAAATGGAGCGAGGGAGGTAAAGTGCTCAGAGTTAGTAATTATAATCATGTCTCTTCCTGCCTCTAGGGTCTTCCCATGTTACTCTCTGGGCCACTATCCTTGCCCTTCCCTCTGCATGGGATGCCTTTCCCTAGGCATGGCTGGCTCCTTCCCAGTCCGCTCCAAGGCCTTCCCTGACCAGCCTATGGAAAGCAGTGGCTGTACCACTTGATCCTGGTCACCTTTTCTTACTCTGTTCTATTTTATTCATACTTCTGACCTTCAGAGATTGTTTAAATAACTATCTGCTTATATTGTGCCTCCTTCCATTGAAATGTAAGCTCCACAAGGAAGGGAACGGGTGGCCCCTCAACATGTCCCCAGAGCCCAGGACAGTGCTTGGCAGCTGACAGCCACTCCAGAGCCACTAGGTGAATACTACAAACGAACGTGAAGAGAATTAAAAAGCCATTCGAGCAGGGCACCGTGGCGTCCAGGCACACTGAGGAAATGCAGTTGGACACAAGGTTCCTCCCACAGAGTCAGCTGCATCTTTGTCTTTTTAAAAACATAATCCAGTTGAAGCCACGACAACTGAGTGTCCATTATAGCTCAGGTGTAGCTGTCAACTCAAAATGAAGGCTAAATAAAGACCTTTTCAGAGAAAAGAAAACGAATTGTTGCCAGCAGACCTGCATTACAGGGAATGCTGAAGCAAGTTCTTCCAGTTGAAAGGAAACAATACCAGAGAGAAATTCAAATCTTCAGAAAAGAATGGAGAACACTGGAAATGGTAAATTAGACAAACAGAAAAGTATTTTTTCTCTTAATTAAAAAAACTACACATGACCACTTAAAACATTCCAACATTGTCTGGTAGGTTTAGAACAAAGGCAGATGTAACACACAGGAAATCTACACCCCAAAGCAGGAGTTCTCTTGGGGTACCTGGGTGGTTAGTGGCTCAGAGCATCCGACTCTTGATTTTGGCTCAGGTCATGATATCAGACACGTGGGATCAAGCCCCACATCAGACCCCACGCTCAGTGTGGAGTCTGCTTGTCCCCTTCCCTCTGCCCGCCCCCCCCCCAACTCATGCACGTATATGTACACGCTCTCTCAAAATAAATAAAATCTTAAAAAAAAAATAAAGCAGGGCTTCTCAAGCTGGGGTTATTTTGCCCCACAGGACACGTGGTAATGTCTACAGACCTCTTCTCAACTGAGGGGGCATTGCTGGCTTCTAGTGGGTATAGGACACTGCTAATACTGCTGCTAAATATCCTGCAATGCACAGGACGGCTCCCACAACAAAACGGCAATGGTGCCCAGGTTAAGAAGCCTTGCCTTAAAGGAGGAGGGCGGGAGCGGGAAATGGATCTGTGTTTTATGTGAAGAGGTAACATTAACCCTAAGTAGGCCATGAAGTTAAGGATATTGCATATCCTTCCATACTGCAATCCCTAGAGCAAAGATAGAAGAGAAAGAATGCATTATTAAAAAGCCAATGGAGAAAATGGAATTCTAAAAAATATTCAAATAATCCAAAAGGCAGTAAAAAAGGAGAGACAGACAAAAGCCAGAAGGGACAAATAGCAATCAAATGATAAAATGGTACCTCCAAATCCAACCACACATCAATAGACTTTAAGACAAAGACTAAATGTTAATGGACAAGTTAACCTTAAGATCCTGAACACTGAGCTCCAGTGAGGAGCCTAAATTCACACCCTCCAGAAAGCACCACAGCTCCACTGAAATTAACCAAAATTAGCCATTTGTGATGGTCATATCCTGTTTTCAAGCCAATGAATCTTACAGAGTCAGGGCAGAGGCAAGTCAGAAATCACTTCACAGAGAAAGCTGCCAACACAAGCCACACACAGACCCTTCAGAAGTAACTTCAATTAAAGACGATCGACAAAAAAATTACATAAAATACACAGAGAAGTCCACTGCTAAGAGAGAATCCGAGGCAAAACAAACGGGGGGAACGTGAAAACTGTACTGCAACCTGAAAAGGTGAAGTTAGGTTCTCTGAGATGTCCAGGCAGACAAGAAAGGGACAGGAGACCGATTACATATTATGAAAAGCCACATCTGAAAAGAGCAGAACTGTGTTTCTTTACTTCTATGCTGGAACAATCCACTTGAGACTTGTTTAACTTGAATGAAAATGTGTATCCTCTTATACTATCTAGAAGGTACAGCCTCTAAAATAAATGAATTTATGTGTTTTGTATATGTGTTTTACACAAAATACGGTTTTGATTGTAACTCTATAGTAATGAAGTATTGCTCAGTTTTTTTAAGGCTACCCTTCTGTCAGGCTGAGAAAGCTGACCTTCTAAACGACAGCCCCTGGCTGGCTCAGTTAGTAGAGCACCCAACTCTTGATCTTACGGTCCTGAGTTTGAGCCCCACATCAGGTATAAGATTACTTAAAATAAACTTATTAAAACAAATAAACAACCCTTCCCCAAACCCAACTGTTTTAAAAAAGTGCATATGTAGGTGCTTTGTTGTCACTCAAACAAATGTTAATGACCAAACACTCCAATTAACAGGCAGATGCCAGAATGGATAAAAATGTAAGCCCCAATGACAGGCTGTATACAGAGAATACAATTTAAATATAAAAACACAAGTTAAAAGTAAATGAATGGAAAAAGATATACCATGAACACAGTAGCAGCTATAGTGAAACCAGGCTATAGGCTTGTAGACAAAGGTAAGGAGGGACATTTCATAATAATTAAAGGGCAAATTCATCAGGAAGATATGACCATCACAAATGGCTAAGGACCCAACCACAAGAGTTTCAAAGATAATAGAATTAAAAGGAAAAACAGACAATGCTACAATCATAGTTGGAGATTTTAGTATCTCTCAGCAACTGAAAGAACCAGAGAAAAAGGCCAGTAAAGATGACCTAAAAAACACTACCAATCTCGATCTGATTATTTGCAGAACACAGCACCCAACAACTGCAGAACAGAGTCTTCATAAGTGCACATGGTACACCTACCAAGACAGACCATCTGCTGGGCCACAAAACAAGTCTGAATGAATTTAAAGAGTTAAAAATCACACAGAATGTGTTTTTTTAACCACAACAGATATACATCAGTAATCAATAGCCATTAGATTCATAGGACGACTCCAATTATCTGACACACTTTTAAGTCATCCACAGGTCAAAGAAATCACAAGGGAAATAAGCATGGCTCAGAAGGAAATGTATGCTTTTAAATGCTCCTGTCTAGAATCAATGATGTGAGCTTCCACCTCAAGAGGTGAGACACAAAGAGACACAAAGCAAAGAGAGGGGAGGAAGACTAAAAACCAAGGCAAGGCTGCCAGATTGGGCCCCGCCTCTTGCAGTTACCTCATTGGCTGCAGCTGCCATTGGAGTAGGATGGTTGACAGCATCCCCCAGGGCAATGGCTAAGCGGAGATCCTTCTGAATGTACTTCAGGTAGAAATCAGGCTTAAAGTTCCCTTGCAGGATATCTGAGGACGGAAAGCACATATCAGAAGAATTAAATGGACTCTAAGAAACTATCTGCTGTACCGTCAGGGCTCAACATCTAGCATTTCCTCCCTCTTGGACACTGAAGAGACCAACCAGTTCCCAGCCAGTACCCCCAAAACCCATCTGCCATGTCTCTGGACCCCCTCTGGTAGAGTGCATAGACTGATTAGAGAGGGTGCCTCTTTCATACCAGTGAGCCCTTGAAGAAGAGAATGCTCTGTGACAGAGGCCTGACCCAGTTTCTCAGCTCCAATCACAACTAAAATGCACGGAGAGGACAAAGGCAACTCACTTTGGCACTTCTGGTCCAGGAAGATGCTGGCTAACTGTCCCTGATTGAGGATGTCCAAGAGTGTCTGCTGGGACTGGCCTGTCACTTGGGCCAGGGTTAACCCCTCAGCGATGGTGGCCATGAAGCTTCCCTGTACCATGTTCACGATCAGCATCATCTTGGCTGCGTTGCCAACCTCACCTGGCCAGGGCAGAGAATCACGGTCACTTCCCAAGAATTCCGAGGGCAGGGACTTTCTGCCCACCCTCATCCCTGCTCGGACCCACCTCTACACCCAGGGGAGGCCCCATTCACCTGCCCCTGACAGAACTGGCTCTGACCCTTCGGGCTCTTCCTCCTTCCAGGCACTGACTGTGCAAGTCAAAGGAAACCTTCCCACGGGGGCCCCAGGCAGAGAGGCCGTGCGGGATTGACGCTGTCATCAGTGCAGTCTAGAGGGGATGTGGCCCACCCAGCCTCCGGGCCTGCAGTGGCCCGATGGGTGGGCAGGCGTGTTACCTAGAAAGAAGGAGGTCTTCCCCATTGCCTGGAAGCAGCTGCTGCAGTCCTCATACAAGCCCCTGTCTCCGGCTGCTAAGATCACCAACATCCCATCATTAGACAGCTGCTGATTCCCTGAGACTGGGGCTTCCAGAAAGCGGCCCCCCCCTGGACACAATCACCTGGAAAGGAAAGTCATAGCTTCTGAAGGCCTTGCCTCTCACAGGGGTTTCAAGTGGAAACACCTGGCCCTCCACACCGAGGCCCCAAACAGATGCCTGAATTACATGCAGTAAACAGAGAAGCGGGGCTGGGGGGGTGGTCTCCCCACAGACTCCCACGGACTTAGAATTTCTTGCAATGACCAAGCATGACTGTGCCAATGGCTTGGCTGACCACACCTCCTCCAGACACTGCCCTTCCCTCTTCAGCCACTCTCAGAACACACAAGGGCTAGAAGTAACCACCCCCTCACTTGGCCCAGCAGCTCAGGGAGGAAGAATACTGTTAGTAACAACTGTAGATGGCTGCTTAAACCAAAAAGGCCCTGCTGGCAGCCTGGATTGCTTCTCATTGTGGGGCAGGCAGCTACAGGACCTAATGCCCATCCCAGCCGGGCGGCACCTCTCCTCTCACGGCTGTTCAGATTAGCTGTGGCTTTGAAAGTAGAAAGTGAAGACAGGCTAGTCCCAAGGCTACAGGCCTCTCGTCCTCTCCTGGCTTGGTTTCTAGAGTAACCAAGTTGCCTACACTCAGGCATAATCAATCAGCCTGAGTCTTGGGCTCCAACTGCCAAGGACGCTGGAGGGCCAGCATGAACGAGGCTGCTACCTGGGCCAGCTCGGTGACTGTGTCAGCATCCACTGTTGACATGTCCACGTAGCACTTCCCGGGGCGGATCCCCTGCAGCACACCACTGGGGCCCAGCACCAGCTGTGGGGACACAAGGGAGAAGCAATAGCCCAGGCTCCCAGCCAGACACCCAGGAGCCCCTTAGACCTAAGGTCAGAATCCTGTTACTTTTTTGGCTCATTTCCTGATTAGGAGCTAAATATTAAGGCTGAGAGGGGGCAGCAAGTAAATAAGCATTAAGAGAGAAAAACACCTCTACTTTATTCCCATTTATCTTCAAAAAGAATACATGCATGTTCCTTTAGTTACTAAAAACCTCCCATTTAAACGATAACCTCAGTATTTTCTTGGGCTTCTTTGGATTTATTTGGATTAAACTAGTTACCAATTTAACAAGATGACTATTGTACTTGAACTTATAAAACATACAAATACAGCCAGAGCTAAACATAGGACCTCGCCACATGAACCAAATAAGAATACATGGGGATGGTCAGCATAGATCTCAGGGACCCTAGTTACTTTCATTCTCTGTTCTGAATTAAAGAATGGCTGTATTTAATTTATGCAGATTACTTTCACAATGGGGGATGGCCCCAAATGGGAAATACAACCCTCCCACATGCTACAGACACTCACTCATGGGCAGGGGAGAAGGCAGGGAGGCCAGCCAGCTTTCCTGGCCACAACCTGAGACACTGAGGGGAGGGAAGGGATCCTTACGTCCTTGGCTGCCTTTGGATCTGACACGCAGGCAAAGGTGATGTCACAAGTTGAAACGACTTCAGCGGGGGTTCTTCCTAGGCGGGCCCCCTCCTGGATGAACAAATCACACTGCAAAAGTCACAGATCCTAATGTGAGCTGCAGGCAGTGCACAACAAACACAACAGCCAGGCCAGAGACACACTGCACAGTCCTCCTGGCTGGCCTCCCAAGGTAGGAGGCTGAGGCTAGGAGCCAGGGATACCAGAGCTGGTGGTCTGACTTTTTTTTTTTAAAGATTTTATTTATTTATTTGACAGTGAGAGAGACAGTGAGAGAGGGAACACAAGCAGGGGGAGAGGGAGAGGGAGAAGCAGGCTTCCCGCTGAGCAGGGAGCCTGATGTGGGGCTCAATCCCAGGATGCTGGGATCATGACCTGAGCCGAAGGCAGATGCTTAACCGACTGAGCCACCCAGGCGCCCCTGGTGGTCTGACTTTTCTGAGGGAAGTGGATGGGGCTCCTTAAGGACCGTCTTGTGTTTTTGCATACCTGGTGCCTAGAACGATGTTCTACTTCACAGTAAGCACAAAACAAGTGTCTGCTGAAGGATTCCTGTTTGAAGAACAGGATGTAAACAGTACCTGTTTGCAGCACTCTGTAGCTGTCTTGGCTGTGGCAAAACCTGCCCATTGTCCCAGGCTATCCACATGTGCTGGGGAACCAGGGCTGGGGCTGGGAGGCTGCCATTCCTTACCAAGATGTTTCTGGGGGTTTCTAAAAGCATGAACTTTTCTTCCTTGAGAATTAAAATTACCCAGAACATCTCATAACAAAACATCATTAATATTTCAAAGATTTTTTTAAATTTTATTTATTTGACATAGAGACAGAGAGAGAGGGAACACAAGCAGGGGGACGCTGGGATCATGACCTGAGCTGAAGGCAGACGCTTAACCGTCTGAGCCACCCAGGCGCCCCTACCAAACATCATTAATATTTCAGTGTATTTCCTTCTCCAAGGCATTTAAAAAAATTAGAATAATGTGAAGCTACTATTTTGTACCTTTTTTTTTTTTTAAAGATTTATTTATTTGACAGAGCGAGAGCAGGAGAGCACAGGCAGGGGGAGCAGCAGAGGGAGAGGGAGAAGCAGACTCCCCGCGCTGAGCAGGGAGCCTGATGTGGGGCTCAATCCCAGGACCGTGGAAACATAACCTGAGCCGAAAGCAGACGCTTAACCGACTGAGCCACCCAGGCGCCCCTGTATCCAACTTTTAATACTGTGTGTGATTTACATTTATCCATACTGTAGCCTTTCATAATTATCATTTATAATAGATGGCTGCAGAATATTCCATTGAGATACACCTGAATTTATCTAATGGCTCTCCTGCAGTTAGATATCTAGCCTGCTTTTAATTATAAATGATTCCAACAAATATCTTCACGTATAATACCTTTCCTTTATGTTTTCAATTTAGGTCTCTGAAAGTAGAATAAAACAGGCTCCAAATAGCTTTAAAGCTCTTAATAAATGTAGACAAATGGCTTTCCAATGGAGCTGTTAATCTATAATGATCATCAGCAAGGTCTTAAATCACCAACACTGAGTACATCATTTAAAAACAACAAACAAGCATCCATAAATACATAAAAATTTTGTCCTACTTGATGATTTAACCAGCCCAAAACAACAACTGTTTGTTTGATATATTTTGATTACTCTTGATTACTGAACCTTTTAAATTTAATACCTTTGTTTCTTTTGTGTGCAATTTTTTATTTTGGATTTATCGAACAATGTGTTTAATAAAATCAGTATGTTACCCTTTCCCTATCATATTTGCTATAACCACTTTCAGTTGGTATCCCTTTAAATCTACGTGGAATTTATTTTAGTAGATGGTACGAAGTGAGATTAGTACTTCCTCAAATTTCTAACCAGTTGTTCTGAACATAACTTACTGACTGACCTTTCTCCTATCTCAATGATTTGCAGCGAGCCACCTCTATCAGACGAAGTCCTAGCTGTCCAGTTTAGCTGATGGGTGTGTGTCCTTATCACAGTACACACGCACCTTAGCCTTTAAGTATATAGCTTTATGTTTTAAACTTTGCTTGGGAGAGATCTCATTACTTTTTCTTTTCTGAAAAAGTGGAAGTATGTTTCCCATTTACTATACCAGGGAATAATTTTTTATCAAGATCCTTTAACAAGAATTACCCAGGGATTGTAAAAGAATTACATGGCTTTTTTTCCCCTTGACAGAGAGAGTGCAAGAGTGAATGTGAGTGGGGGAGGAGATTCTGCAGAGAGAGAGGGAGAGAGAGAATCTTAAGCAATCTTCATTCCCAGCGCAGAGCCTGATGTGGGGCTTGATATCATGACCCCGAGATCATGACCTGAGCTGAAATGCAGACTCCACGCTGAGCATGGAGCTCGATGTGGGGGTCGATCCCAGGACCCTGAGATCAGACCTGAGCTGAAACCAAGAGTCAGACCCTTAACCGAACGCACTGCCCAGGCGCTCCTAATCTTTTGCTTTTGCTGTCATCATTTTACAGATGAGAACTCTGAGGCTTAGGAAGGTAAACAATCTTGCTGGAGAGAGTGAGCAAGACAGCTGTGACTTGGATTTAGGTCTGATTCCAAACCGAGATTCGTAAATGCTTTGCTCTCCGGCTTTCCCATAAATTAATTTGGAAAGAATGGCCATGTTTATATAACATTTAGGTTTTCCAATCAAGATACAGGCTGACCAGAGGCACTTCTATCAAAGGGGAATGTACTTATAAGGGAAACCCTCTGACTCTCCCAGCTTCTGCAACTGTCTGCGTCTACATTTCCTGGTTACCCGTACCTTCAATCACAACCTATCCTGCTGATGGGACGAGAGATCTCACTCCTGCCTTAGGTACCCAATGCCCAGCAGCTGAAGCCTAAACTTTTTAGCACAGTTTTCAGTGCCCTTTCCCCCCAACCCTCTTGACTCTCCAACCAGTTCCTTGTTATTCTTGAAAAGGCCTTTGTTTCAATAGAGTGAATTTTTTTTTTTTTACCTTGCCAAGACATTTGTTAATTCAAACCTATTAGCCCTACCACCTCCTTCAGCAACCATCCTCCTTTCAGCTGCACCCAGCTGCACACCGGGTGCTCACTCAATCACTTTGTAAACACATGCTGAGCCACACCTGCTCCCCAACAGGCTGGTCCTTCCTCAATCTCTCTTCATGTGCTCCTGGTGAGTATAGGGCTTTAGTTTCTTGGTACTCAGACTACCGTTCTTCACCTTTTCTTGGATAGGAACTCGATGGGAGGAGCCGTGGCCTCTCTCCCTTACAAAAGGTACACATTCAGACTTGGAATTCCATTTCAGGGCATGCACAGATCCTTGAAGTGGTGGACCACCACCTTAAGTTAAGAACTTCTAAACCTGTCCTGTCCACTTTGGTGGGCACTAGCCATGGGGGACTATTTACATTTAAGTGAAATAAAATTAAAAATTCAATTCTTCCATCATACTAGCCATGATTCAAGTGTTGGAAGAGCCACATGTAGCTAGTGGCTACCACACTGGACAGGGCAGACACTGGACATCTCCAGCACTGCAGAATGCTCTACTGTACAGTGCTGTTAATACAATCCCAATGACAGAACAGTGCAGCCACTAAAAAGAAGATCTATCTCTATGCACTTAGTATCAATGAATTACTAATATACACACATATATATTTGCATATGCATGAAAAAAAAGGATACAAACACCTGACGTGAGCTAGCTCAGGTAATGGCAGAGAAGGGAGAATTTTCACTTCATTTTATACCCAAGTGTTTTTAAATGTTTACTTTTTATTTATTTATTTTTAAGAGTTCCAGTTGCACTGAACATCCTAGTGAGCTTTTTATTTTTTTTAAGATTTTATTTATTTATTTGACAGAGAGAGACACAGCGAGAGAGGGAACACAAGCAGGGGAAGTGGGAGAGGGAGAAGCAGGCTCCCTGCGAGGCAGGGAGCCCCATGCAGGGCTCGATCCCAGAACTTTGGGATCATGACCTGAGCCGAAGGCAGATGCCCAACAACTGAGCCACCCAGGCACCCCTAAATGTTTACTTTTTATAATAACATCTAAAGCTTAGAGATTCTCAACTATAGAGAACAAACTAAGAGTTGATGGAAGGAGGTGGGCAGGGAATGGGCTAAATGGGTGATGGGTATTAAGGAGGACACTTGTGATGATATATAAATTATATAACATTTAATTCTACACCTGAAACCAATTTTTATCACGTATGTTAAGAATTTAAATAATTAGAAAAAGAAAACACAAAAAACCAAACATCCTAAGCTCATATACCTACAGCTTCACCTGCCTGAACTAGGAGCTTGGCTTCTCCTACTCTACGCATGCAGAACGCTGGGCGGAGGTAACAGGAAGATTCCTATCCTTAAGCCACTCCAACTCCAAGGGTCAAGGTGCCGTCCCAACCTGCCCGACAAGCACCCCCATGAATGCTTACTTTTTCTGCAGTCCGGTTCCAGACAGTCACTGTGTGACCCATTTTTAGCAAGTTGGAGACGATGCCACTTCCCATGAGGCCAAGGCCCAAAAATCCTATCCTGAAAAAGAGAGATACCGATGGGTTCGGGGGGCTCATCCACCAGCAAGTCCACTCAGCGGCTGACAGCACCGCTGCAGAGCCAGCAGCAGCACGTGCACATCGTCGTGCCTTTTCTCATCATGCCATCGTTTTGAAGTGTCCCTCAATTTAAGTGGGCTTTTCTAAACCCTTGCCTGCCACAGAAAGAAGTGTGCCTCATTGGTTCAGGGCAAGTCTTCCAACTTGTTCCCTTACTGCTTTGATAGAGCGTCTGAGCCTCCAATTCCGGTACAGCGAGAAAGCAGGCATGTGTCTTTGACTCTTGCAGTGGTTTCCTGGTCGGCCACCCCGAATACCAGGCTTTCAGATGCCACTTTAAAGCACATCAGAATCCGTGACAAGTAACTGAAGCAATGTGTTCAGAGCCAGCCAACTTCTTCAACTGCAGGACTCAGGATCATAGTCTTCATCTCCCTCCCCAGCTCGACACTTGACACTACCTTTGTGTTCTTCCTGCTGTCAGCAGAGACGGGCCCTGACCCTTTTCAAAGCCTGGAGCCAGGGGAATTCTCCAGAACATGAATTCTTCCTATGCCTGCCTTCTCCTGAACCTCCTGGCACTGCTCTCCGCTGGCCTGTCTGCACTTCCCCACCCTGCCCTTCTAACTGCAGGCCCATGCTCATCTTGGGGGACTAGAGTTCAGGTGGACATGTTCTGCTTACCTTCACTTCCTGTGGCCTGCTTCTTCCTGCAATGCTGAGAACTTAGGGGCTATTGGCTACTATTGCTATTTCTATGTGCTTTTACAGATGATTTTATCTTACCCAAAGGTCTTTTTTTGGTTCCTGCACTTCACTCCTTGCATGTGATATAGCTAACCAATGCCTCTTCCATCATTTCTTACTACATGGTGTTCTGGTTTTGGCTTAGGTTTCTCTCAGCTCCAGACCCTCTCTGCAGCCTGTCCACCTTCACCTGAGTTACCCTTTTAGTATTCTTGGTCTTCTGGGGTGACATTCACAGCCACCCCTGCAAACTGGCTCTTGAACTGAAATGGTCTCCCCTCATCGCTGGTGGAATACGAACTCTCATATGCTCTCTGTCCCAGCCTGAATCTAATGATAAAAACAGAACCCACCACGTTCCTCACCAAATGGCACCCTCACCAAGTTTCCAGCCAAAGCTCAAAACCCAGGAGATCTTTTGTCATTCACAGCTGTCTGGGTAGTTTAAGCTTGCCCGACGATTCTACATCACAACAGACGAATTCTTTTCCTGGCGTTCCAGGACAGCTAGTGCACCATACAGCTGCTTCACTTTGTAGTTGGCTTCACATTCATGTCAAAAAACAGTTTGACTAATGGGGCAACAAAGGTCTTAGGTGAAAGCACTGGACTCTGGTCTCAGTCTCATCCTTGTCATTTTTTTAAAAAAATCAACACAATCCTCCTTAAATCAGTGAGTGACACCCATGTTCCCTTTCATTAGCATAGAACATGCCTCTGCCTTTTCTACTCTCCCCAGGGCCGTTGACCCAAAATAACCAGTGGAATCAGGGATTTCATCAGCACAAAAATTATGAATAAAGTAAAAGACGTACTGTTTTTACTCTGGAGAAAGAACTGTACAGGAAATATGCACGGAGAACTCAGACCCGGCCACTGGGCTCAGGACAGTGCTCTGTCTTAGCACTTTTAGACACACGACTGCAAATACCACCAGAGGAAAGGCAGGGGTGTGCGGGCGCAAGCTAAGCTTTGGGGACCACAGTCAAGGCAGGTGTGTGGGAAGGAAAGGGCGGCGACAGCAGGGAGAGCCGGGGAAAGCGGGATGATGGTGATTCACCTCTCACCCGCCACCTGCCCCCACCACAACCCTGAAACTGTTTTCATCACTGTTCTACCCAGCCAGTGGTTCTCAAAGTGTGGTCTCTTGACTGGCAGCAGTGGCACACCCAGGAAGGTGTCCAATATTATAAACTCTCCGGATCCACTCCAGATCTACTGACTGAGAAACCCTGGGGGGTGGGGCCTAGCAGTTGATGCTTTACATGTGGCCTTCCAGGTGATTCTGAGGCAGGGGAAAGTCTGAGAACCACCAAACTGAGTGTTCCTCCAGCTCCAAGACTCACTAGTGAGCTATGAAGGCAACCCCACCATATACTTATAGGACCTTGGTCTCCTGCAGGTCAAATTAATTCCAGGCAACTCACTAAAAATTACAACTTTCCCTCTCTCTTTCCATTCAGTCCCACCAATGGCTGGGATACAACCCTTAAAGAGCCCCCTTGGGGTCATCCCCTATTCCCTAACAGAACTAGAGCCACAAGAAGCCTTTTCATCAAAGGTCCTACTTTTTGTCTGTGGGTGTGATGCTGCCATTCACGGCCGTGCTGTCTGCTGCCTGGATGGAGGTGGACCCAGTTTCCTAGGGAAAGGAAGCACAGCTCATCAGGTCAGTCTGCCCATGGCAAGGGCCCCAGTGGAAGAGAAAAATAGGGAGGCATGGAACCTACGTACCTCTTCACATATTTTCAACTTCTTTGTGATTGCCTGGTAACAGACAGCTGGCTAATAAAGGAGGGAAAAAGACCATGTATTAAACTGAACGCTTAACTGGTCTTCGTTATAATTTCCCTAAGAGGTTAGGCCTAAAGTGTGGTGTTAACACTGAAACCTATTTGCTGTTTGACTTTACTGAACTCCAAAGGACACATCAGAAAGGTAACACAAACTACTTCACTTAAATATCTATGCAACTCTGCAAGATTCTTTTGCCGATGATGACATTAAGGATCAGATTCATGAAGTCATACACTCAGAGTTACAAGGCTACTCAGTGTAACTGGGCTTGCAACCCAGATCTGTCCAACTCCAAAGCCACAGCCTATCAGGTCCTATATCAAGGTTCAGCCTAACTCATGGCCTTACAGATACTCTGGGAAGCTTGCCCTCCACAACCCGATGGTTTAGAGAGACTGCTTGCACAGCAAGCCTGAGAATGCATCCACCAAACAGCAAGGGCTTCCTCATGAATGTGGATAGCTCACAAGGTCTGGCTTCTGCCCCAGACTCACAAATGTCTCAACCACACAGCTGCTGAGCCTTAAATATTTTTTTTTTTTGTGGGGTTTACTTTTAACTGTAACAACACCTGAGTCACGAGTGGGCCTCCATGTGACTTTCTATCTAGTTGCTCTGGGCAGTGGTAGAAGCAGAGCCTAACCTTTCAGACTAGTAGGGTGAGGTTCCATGGAGCCACCTTCTCCCTTTAGGCCAGCCCCTGACCAAGGATCAAAAATGTAGAAGACCGACTCACCTTCTCAGTTTGGCTGAGCAGGAAATGATGGAAATGAGGGTCTGCATCTTTCACAGGCTGAAACCAGAAAATGATTCAATAAAACAACTTATCTTCTATTAGAGGTCACCTTGCCTGGTAACTGACTCTCCTCTGGCTGAAACACCCCTGGCAGCTGGTCTCGACTATATAACTGCCTGGAAGCCCTTTCCCATTGTTGGTCTAAGCCTTTTATAAATGGTCCCTGCTCCAGCTAGAGGGAAACTGGCTACAAGTGGAAAAGAAGAGACAGTTCTGTCAGGGTGGCATAAAAATTATTCTAGTAACACTGCAGGAAAATATTTAAGAGGTATACTGGTATTTTTAAAATGCAGCATTTACCAGTCCCTTTGGATAACTGAGTAGGCGAGGCCAAATCAATTCTCAGCACTCTCCCAATTTTAGGGTTTTACCTACTGTGTCTGGTGCCAGACCCTTGAGTGTCTTGTCTCACGGAGGATCGATATAAACAGAAATGCAGGGCAATGAGTGTAGGACTTTCAAGGGCTTTCACAATTAGGCACAACAGGGGACTGGGGCATCCACTCCAAGGGGCTACTGAACAGCAGAGTTGTATATGTGAACAGTGAAAGGTGTCTATAAAGCATTAAGTGAAAAAATGTGTGGGCCAATCCTGCGTTTGTGAAAACCAACCCTATTCCCAACAATAGAAACCCCATGTGGGTATATAATTCTATAAATGATGAGTGAGTGGGGGTTGTAGCAAAGGGTCTGGAAGAAGTTACATAGAACATGAAACTGAGCACCCATGAGGGTGGAGACTTGCACTTTTCCCCCTCAAACACCTCAGTACTTTCTTGCAATTTAAAGAATTGGGAAAGAAAAAGCGCCTCACACAGGCCAGGAAACCAGCTTGGAGGCTGGGCTTATCCTGGCCTGCGGGAGAGCTTGTTACCTCGCTCACAGTCGGCTGCCATTTAAACGCGGCCATCGGTCCAGCCATCACCCCCTTCACGGTACTAGACTCAGGGATGGTGAGATCCTACAGAGGGAAAGGCAGATGGTCAAGACACTGAGGCCACCTCAGTAGCAGATGTCTTCCTGCGCCAAATCGCCAAATCCTGCTTCGCTTCCTTCAGTTACATTCCACCTCAAACGAACCCCCTAGCCAACTCCAGTCTCAGCCTAAGTCCCCAGGCACGGTCTGACTGTCCATCGGGAGAAACCAGGCAAGTTCTCATCAACATGGAGCAAGGCTTTCTTCTCTGTTCTTGAAATAACAAATTGTCTTCTTGTGCCCAAGTTTCACAAGGACAGATGTCTCTGGAAATCCCAACTATGGTGTGCAATGTTGTTAGCAAGTCACAGAGAAGATTCCTTACGGCCAATAATGAACATTAAGAAAACAGTACTGGCTTCAGAGAGAATCTCAAAAAAAAAAAAAAAAAACCCAAGAAAGCCACATGGTGCTGATGAGGAAATGTGCCCAGCGTTTTAACTACTAAGCTACTAAGTGACAAAGCCAGACTTCCAATCCAGGGCAGCTGGGAGCCAAGAGCCCCACTCCCTCTCCAGGCTGATGCCAGGACAGGACCCAGTGGAACGGGGCGCACCTCCTCACCAACAGCCTTGCCCACACCCATCCTGGGCAGGATGCTGCTTCAGCTGTGCTCTTATCCCCTCCACCAAGTTCACCTCACACTCCCTTTCCACATGTGGGATCTTCCAGCCACGGTGGCTCTCCTGACATTTCTACTTGGAATCTTGAACGTCCCACTGAACTCTGGATCTCCCCGCCCCAACGGTGCCTTCCACAGTCTTCGCAGTCTTAGAAAAGCAGCTCCGTTCTACCAGGCTGAGATCTTTGCAGTCCTTCTTGATTCCACCCTCCTCTTACCTGGTAGCAATGATTATGGTTTTACAACTGCGGATCAGTGACCCCTTTTTTTGCCATCCCCTGCCACTTGGACTGTAGCAAAAGGGATCCCCCTCTGCTTCCGTTCTGGAACCCTGCAGTCTAGACTGGACACAGGAGCTAGAGTGCAGTAGGCCACTTCTCTGCCTACAACTGGCTTCCTGTCTCACACAGTCAGGCCTACGGGGCACTATAAGTTCTACAACCCCCCAACTCCACCCTACCTCTCTGAATTCATATCCTATTATATTTTCTCCCCCTCACCACTCTCTAACTCACCAGCACCGCCTTGGCCCTCCAGCCATTCCCCAAACACACCAAGCATATGCCTTTGCACTACTGGGAATGCTCTTCCAACAGTTATCTGCTTGGCTCACATGCTCACTTCAGGTCTCCGCGGAAATGTCACCTTATCGGGGTGCTTTCCCTGACCCCTCTGTATCTTCCTACGTGATGCTGATGTTATTATAAGTGAGTTCTATGAAAGCAAGACCTTTGCCAATTTTGTTTACTCTCTATCCCACGCAGGGAGCCATGCCTGGCACAGAGGAGATGCTCGCTATTTACTGAAGAAGTGAACATGAGAGGGGCCTGGTCTAACTATCATGCTGCTTTATCACTAGACATCTGGCTTATGTGGGGCTGCTCAATCAACACGTGCTGAACAAAGAGATATGGGGAAAAAAGAGGCCTAGTGTAGAACTGTCCCAAGAACGTCCTGCCGCGATGGACATGTTCTGTATCTGTCCCCTGTGGCTAGGGGCAGCACAGCTCTAGTGACCTGCTTAAGGTCTCAGGACAGGAGAGTGGGGTGGAGACACTGGCTCTCCATCTGGCACCAGCAGAAGGCCTCGACTCCCCAGTCAGCAGTCCCTGAACCACTCGGGGGTTTGAGGAGAGCCATAGCCCTGAGGGCTCTGTGCTGTCAGGGTGCTGTGTGCCCAAAGCTGCAGTTCTTCTCAGCCCAGGACTTGGAAATGAGAGCCCCTGAGAGAGGATGAGGGCACACCTCTCACACCACAGTTGAGGCACGAACCCAGCCTTTCCCTGTACGCACGCAACTGACGCCTCTGCGTCAAAAGGTCAGCCTTTTCCACTAATCCTCACAGGACAGGGGATTATGGCTCCGAACGGCTATCATCCGAGACTTTGCCCAGTTATCAGCCTAGGCTACTGCTGTTTCAGAAAGAAGCCATTACTGTAGCAACACACACTCTTTTTAGACCGCAGGACCTATTATATCAGAAGATGCACCAAAATTCCAAGCCCAGATTCCCTACATCTCTGAAGGTGCTTAGTTAAAACCAACTGTCTGAACTGAAAGGGCTGTGTCCGCCCTGCACCACTAGCCATACTCCTTCCTCTCCAGCTGACAAATCCTTCACTAGAGGCCGGCCAAGCAAGGAGACTGTAGGAAGCATTGCGCTAAGGGTAAAGAGCAAGTAGACCTCTTGGCAGGGGACCTGACTCCAAGAACGGCAGCAGAAATGTTACTATCCCCTGATTAATAATTCAGATTCAAGGGCAAACTGCTTTTCCCTGGGAGCCTGTGAGAAGAGTCCCTGCAGTAAAGCCCGGTGGCGGCCTCGGGTGACACTAAAACCACTACGCTCTCACTGCACAACAGGCTCCTGCCAGACACTGACAAACATAAAGCCATTTTTCAAATGTGTGGTGCACGGCACACTGTTCTTGATGCTTTGCTCTTGTTACTCATTTAATTCTCACGACAAACCTGAGAGACAGGTATCACTATTATTCCCAATGATCAGACGAGGAAACCAAGGCAAAGGAAGTTGGCCAAGGCCACACAGCTGCAGCAAGTTATGGAGTCACAGTTCCAACTCAGACCTCCTCCTCACCTCTCCTGCACACTTCTCTTTTTCCAAAAAGATGTCGTTTCTCTGCAGGGCCAGCACGGAGTTGGTGAGATCCACGGCTTTAGAAAGCAGAAAATAGGAATTTGGAGAACAGTATAAAACCTGACAGCTCAGATGCCTCTGGATCCCCAGGAAATCAATTCAATTGGATCAAATTAGAACACACCCCCTGAAAGTTCTTTCTGCACCACGGCTAGCTGTTTTCTCCACCTTCTCCACCTCTGGCTGGCAGTTCCCTGTGCTCACCGTCAGCCAGGGTTGTCCTGACCGCTAGTCACTCTGTTTACTCTCAGTCTCAGGTTGTCTGACAGTGAGAAGGACTTTCTCTAACACAGTGGTCACAGAGTGGCAGCCCACAGGCTCAATCTGGCCCAGAGATGTTCCTTGGACCTAAAAGTATTTTAAAATTTTGAATTAGCGTGTAACACATAAAATTGGAATGTTACACATAAAAATCAGTATCTCCAGCTTCTCTAGAGGAAAAACCAGACGACCTGGCAAAAGTTGGCTGGGACCCCATGGACAGAGCAATGACCTCCCCAGAGCACCAGCTGCTGCCACCCCTAGTGCTCTCAGTGTGGAGGCAGGTCAGGGCTGCAAACCCTCAGCCAGCCTCCCCTTGCTGCCATGACCTGTCTGGTCTCGCTGGTGTCTGAATTTGCAGGCCATGATCTGATGTGGTCTAGTGTTTTGTCAAGGCCTTATCACCCAACTGTTTCTGCCAGCCATCTGGCTCCTGTCCCCTTGACTGTGCTCTAACAGTTCTCCCCTGTGTTTTCACAGACTACCCCCTCCATCTCGAATTCTCTTCCCTTGGCTTTTGAGACTTGACCTAAATCTTCTCAGGAAGGTGAAAGTTACGTTATTTCCACTTTATTTCACTGTGATGGCTCCTCTGAATCCTTCCAACTCTGACCTACGGGTATTTTCCCTGCGAAGCAGAATACTGCCCTTCACTCTGCTCCCTCCTTACTTTCTCTGAAGACCAATCCCACTGGGCCTCAGATACACTTTGTATGTATTCTCCAACATACTTCTACATATTTGCCTCCCGCATCTACATTCCATCCCGACATTAGTTCAAGTCTCCCTAATAGTCTTGGCATCACTTCAAATTCATCACATTCAAAACAGATCTAGTCCTCTTGCTCCATTCGCCAACCCTACTCCTGACTCTTGCTCTTGAGAAAGTTATTACCATTTTCCAAACAAAAACCTGAAATCATCTCCCTCCCCCTTTCCTCTGTAACCCGTTGCTAAATCTTATGAGCCCTTCCTCTGAAGTGCCTCTCAGGCAGTTCCTTTCAGTATTTGCTATCAGGATAGCTCCTTATATATAAATGCAAACCTGGGTTTAGCTTTCTGACCAGTTTTAGCCTTTTTCTCTGCCCTCCACCATTGCTAACATGCAGCTTGGAGCACACCACCACCCTGACACCCAGCTCCAACATGTTTGTGGCCCCCTATGGACTCCATGACAGTAAATACTGCTTCAGTAGACCTCGAGGCCCTCCACAATCCAGTGACAACCCACTTTTAGCTCTCTGCTCTCCTCCCTGTCCTCTACCTATAATGAGAATATCCACGCCAACATCAAGCCCTATACAGGTTCGGCCCTCTGTCTCTGGAATGCCTTCCCCTCTTTCTTAAGCCCCTTCCAGTGCCAGCCCTTGCATGCTGGCTCAGGTGGACTGTTCTCCTGCCTCGACCATTTAGTTGAATGAGAGACCCTTTGCTGCCTTGTGTTCCTATTTCATGCCTGTGCCCCCAGGCTGAGTCCCTCCCCTGGTCTGCAGGATTCTTTAGGGCAGTGCTTAGCACAGGTTTCTATGTCCACTCAGTGAGCTGAGGCACTGTAGAGCTCAACTCTTTCACAGACAGAAGGAAGTCACTAATCCCGGAAGCTGCAGAGGTAAAACAAACCTTCTCATCCTTTGGGGGCCGACCCCGCTTCCGGGGACTCTGCTCTTGGGCTCTTTTCAGAGGGGACTTGGAGCCTCTCTCTGAAGAGCCTGAAGACACCCTCTTCTTTCCTTCTCCCATGTTCTTCTTCACCTTCCCTTCAGACAGGCTAAGCTTCCGCTTCTCATCACCTGAGTTTGGCCTACTTCTCTCCTCACTGGAATTACGCCGATTCTTGTCATCAGCAGAATTGTGGGACGATGTCTGAAAGTTTAATAATAACAATGATAGCCACCACAGCAGCCACTGCCGCCACCACCGCCATTTACACGAGCCACACCCTAGGAGAAGCGCTTTACATGTGCTATCCACACAACAACCCTATGAAATAGGTTCTGCTATTGCTTCCACTGATACTTGGGGAAGCAGGTAAAGTCAAATCACTTACTTGCCTGTACCCAAAGCTAAGAAGTGGGATTTACACCCAGGCAGTGGATATACCCAAGAACACTCCTAATCTCTAGGATGTCAAAGGGAGAAATGCCTGTGTTGTACTCAAAAGCTGAGATACTTCTCCTGAGTCCAAGTGAGTTTCCTAAGAACAGAAATCTATTTCAGAAAAGTCTGCCGCATGCATGGAGTTTCAAGCTGATAAGCCAAACGCGGATACCCTAGAACTGAAGTAGTGTTCTTGCCATTGGCATGGCATAAGAATAGAGTTTGGGTTTGGGCAATATTTAATCTGTTAGTTACTATGCCAAAATAACCAGTCAGATGCTGGAATAAAGCAAGAATCAGTCTCTCACCTGGTCTTTCCCTTTGGCTCTCCGGAGGAACTCTTCAACAGCATCCACAGCCTGCTGGAATCGTTTCCCCTTGTTGATCTTGATCATTTCCTCCTTGTGCGCATGGTATGGCTTTAGCTGTTCCACTTTGATCCAGGCACTAGCAGAAAACACACACAGAAAGGGTATGATCCACACTGCCCATGCCATAAATTACCAATTACCTCATCACAACAGAATGCAAATATCCGTTTGGTTTAACTGGACTTTGAACCAGGCCTGCCATTTTTTCAAAACATGTTACCACCCACCCCAAACTCTTGGGGTGTTATAAAAGTATGTCTTCCTGAAACAAGTCAAGCACAACCACCACCACCACCACCAAAACCAGAATATCCTCCACAAGTTGCAGGCTATTTATGTCCATTCTCGTTCACCAGCCTTCCACACTAAACCACACATCGCCTGCCACTTGTGCAGGGCAGGGGAAGCCTGGCGATGTTCTTCCATTCTCATCACAGGGGCCCCTCATGGACCGAGGGCATCAGGAAGCATAATCGACCACAGCAACATCACTGCCCAGTCAATACCCAAACCAGAATGACAATCTGTCATCAACTGAGAATCAGGGATGCACCCATGGCTCAAGAAATGCAGCATGTGAAATCTGCTCCTCTTTGCGATATTTGTTCATAAATGATCCTGTCTGTGGCTACTAAACCACACAAAACAAATGACACATGATTTGGAATTAGGGCAGCAGTCGTAATAGGAGGTCTTTAGAAACAAGATTCTGCTTGTGATTAAAAATACAACATACCCTTATGATGTTTATTTTTTAATTCCTACCATCAATGTGTAACACATGCAAGTAAAAAAGCCATCAGTTGTCAATTCTGGAATATCTGGCCTACCAGACTGACTTGAACAAATCTGCCCCAGCTGGCTTCCTGTGGTTTTTCTAAATGACATTCAGCGTCCCAGTACAAAGGAGAGGATTTTATAGGCTTGGCGAGGTAACAGTTAACTTATATACATTTTTACTATGTAATACTCACAAGTTTCATAGCATAACCTTCTGAAAAAAGGGGTCAGGTTAAGGATAGAGAAACTGAGCTATCACACTAACTTAGGGTCCTCTCCTTTAGAGATAACTGGAGAATATTCACTAATAATAGTAAAAACGTGGGGCGCCTGGGTGACTTAGTTAAGCGTCCAACTCTTGATCTCAACTCAGGTCTTGATTTCAAGATCGTGAGTTTAAGCCCTACACTGGGCTCCACACTGGGCATGGAGCCCATTTAAAAAAAAAAAAAGTGCTAATCTCTACATAAAAACAGTTTAGCCAACCCACCTACAGCCACCTATGATTTAAGTGTTATGCTAATAATCGTGACCATGGATCTGTACAAACACAATAGCCGTAGGACTATCAGCCTATAAATGTGATAGCAAACCAGGACTAAGCATGTTATCTATGGCTAAACAAAGCCACAGAGAACGGAACGATGAACAAAGACTCAGATGCTGTCTCACTGCATAAAGTTCCAACCAGGTGAGGTAAGCAGGTACCTTCCAGTGACTAACTCATCTTAAAGTCTGAGACTTGCTATGATAGAATGAATTGGTCTATTCTATGGGGAAGAAAAACGGAATTATATTTTGACCTTACATTGCGTGGCAGGTACACCACTGAATGGACCCTCCTGCTTCTCCTCCCATTTAGTGTTTCTAAGGACAGACCACCAGAGCAGATGCAAAGCCACACATGCCCTGAAAAGCAGGTTAAGCTGTCCTACTGAGATGACGCAAATACCAGCGATAAGGCTTAAAGGGCCCCGTGCTCTGGACATGCCTCTTCCTTCTCTGAGCTTCAGGTTAGAAGCTGAGACCCACACAAGTTTTGGTGTAAGATCAATGGTGTGGTTTTATGGAGCTTCCTGAGATGGGACAATACACTCTAGGCATCCTAATCCCTGCCTTCCTCTCCCCACATGAACCAGAGGAAGTGGAGAGGTAAGGACATGCGTGGAGGAAGCACCAATAATCCATGCCCATTTTTCCATTGAAGCATTTTAAGTGGATTACTGATTTCTGCCAGAAGAATGGTATAGTCAAAATTCCATTCTGGCATTTGCATCCTAAAATGAAATTTTCCTCTCTGACCATTTTTGAAAAGTGAAAATGGTTTGCTAAAAGAATGGACAGCATAAATATCAAGAGGATAAATCCAAGAAATATTAATCTAGTTAAGAAATCAGCCTATTGTTGAAGCACTGTAAAACTGTAAATAAAAAGCCAGCCCACCAGAGCCCTAGGAGGATTACCTCTTGAAATCGAGCCAAATTGAAATCACTTTAGCCTTCTGAATAGAGTTTTTTCTCTAAAGGCTATATTGCAAAACCCTGTCTCCTTAAAGAGTACGCTTTTCAGCCAGGGCTTCAATAATGCACCATTCTCACTGAGGCCCATCAGCTGGGCCTGGTATGCAACTGGTGCTCAATAAATAATCACTGAGTAAATGATGCCTTCCAAGCATATTCAGAGGGGCTGGAATGATGGCCTCTGGGTTAAATGTTCTAAGGCTTTGGTGGCCTTTTCTGGTTGTTGCTGTTGCCTGTACATTTTTGTTTCTGTTTTATCATGACCCTGAGATTGCGACTTGAGCTGCGATCAAGAGTTGGGACGTTTAACCGACTGAGCCACCCAGGTGCCCCCGTTTGTTATTATTTTTTTAGGTGACTTCTGTTTCTGTGATATGAACTGCGACTTATGATTTCCTTCTTATCATCCTCCTGATGCCTGGAAGGAGCTGGATCTTTTCTATCTAATTTGCTGTTGGGCTGGGAGTCAAAAATCAAGCTTAGTCAAGTGGTGTGTAAAATATGGGCCTTTGCTTTTACGTACAAGGAAGTAAATCCCATTGTTTGTAGTGGCAATCAGTGATGTCATTACAAAGAACAAAATGGAAGGTCCCTTAAGATACCTGGTTAAGTGGAAGAAAGCAAGATGCAGAGCAGTGTGTGAACTACGTTATCACTTGTGTAAAAACAAGGAAAAAGGAATATGTAATTTCTTGATTCTGCACACAGTGTCTTTGGAGGGACATGCCATAAGAAGCTAGTATAACTGGATGCCCAAGAGCTGGTAACTGGGTGGCTGATGGACAGGAATGAATGGAACTGTTTCACAGTTCATAGCTTAATTTGGGGGGGTGCCATAAACATGTATTATCTTTAAGAAACAACAAATCAACAATAAAGGTCTCTGCTGTAGAACATGGGCTGCTCTACCCAGAGGGCTGCTCCCACGACTTCCTCAGGTGGGTAGCTACTGCCTGGTTGCAGGTGTAACTGCACCTGTAACACAGCGAGGAGCAGCAAACTTACCCTGGTATTCTGATACACCTCCTGTAAATTCTTTTCATTTGCGAATATAAACTTTCCACTATAAGCCACTCTCAGATTACACACTCTACTCAAAATGAAATTAAACACCTCACATTTTCAAAAACTTCCATAATTCTGACCTGCTTTTCCCTTAGGTTAAAATCATACCATGTACACATCATATTAAACATGTGGGTCTACGAATAATCTCCAAAACTCTCATGTATGTGTCTCAGGCTTTGCATGACACAATGACCTGGGTGGGGGTGGGAGGGAGAACACACACGTGTCAGCACAGTCCAAAGGTGAGAACAAAGACGGGGACAGAAGACATGAGTTGCTTTTCCATCTAGATTTGAGTAGTACTGAGCAAATGATTTGTATGCTTGCCCTGCTTTAAAACCACTGAAAGAGGCTGAAGATTACTGAGTTGTTACAGCTCCAAGTCTAAGCTGTTCATAAATCAAGACACCCCAAAACCCACAAATCAAAAAACAAAACAACCAAAAAAAAAAAGCCACAAAGAAAATAAGAGTTTGTCAGTTAATCTCAAGCAATGATTATCATACAGACATCAACAAAGACTTGCAGATAAAATAGATTTAGAAGATTCTCTTTTCAAAACTTGAAAACATTCCCAAATGCTGGAGAAGGCTTTCAAGCTGCGCTGTCTATGCCAATATGGTCAGCTGCTTCTTTTGTGCCAGATTCTTTAATTCTGGTGCATGACACACCTGCTCCTGGAGTCTACTGTCTCAGCCATGAGGGGAGTCACCTGTAGGATGGATGCTGGTGCTGGGAGAGGAAAATCTACTCAGTGCTCTCTAGGACAGGTATTGTCTAGCCCTGGCAGAGGGACATTGCTGGCTCAGTCCAAATAGCAGCACGCTCACCATCCATTTGGCTCCGTTCTCCAGCTATTGCACAGTGTTGGATGTAGGGAAAGCAGGGCGATCAGGTGCCAGGCGAAAAGAAAGAGGGATGCTCGGATGGCTCCAATCTGCTTGTAATTACAAGCCACAGGTTCTTCTCCAAGAGTTACTTTAGTACTCACTTCATACCTTATATCTGCCTTGATGAAAAAAGTATCTCAGGTTGGGATCCTGGACATTCTATCACTGAACTCCACAAATCTCCTGCCTCTCAGTGTACAAATCTGTTAAAAAGTGAGAACCAGAACAAATATCCTATCCATTTCCCGAAATGGCTGTTGTAGGATCAGGTATGAAGACTGCTACAGAAACTCTCAGGTGGTCATTTGGGATCTACCCTCTTTTGCCAGTAGTGTTCTCTTGAACCGTTTGTCTCTGAGCGTTTTTGAACACCCACAGACTAAATGAGCTCCCTCCATTCTGCCATCCATGGCCACTGATGAAAACTTCAAACCCCGAGCTCAGTTTCTATTCTGATGGGCAACTCCCTGTCCAAGGTGGGCTCTCATGTGCCTGAGACCACAACTGTGGGTGGGGTCACCTGGCAGAGTTGTCCAAGTTATGCTAAAGTTATTTTTCCCTTTGTATCTCCATGAAATAGAAAACAACCATAAGTAACCCCCATACTGACCATCCAGGCTCAGACAGCTGAATCCAGCCATCTTACTAAGTCCTTCCCCTTCCAGGGGCGGCTGGACTTAGGTCTGGTCTTCTCTCTTCCTAACGAACATCAACACAATTTGTCAGATGTTTGACAGAGGAAGGGAGAGAATAAAACTAGTTTTCTCAAAGACTGAAATCTTTATCTTTCTTTTTTTTTTAAGATTTTATTTATTTATTAGAGAGAGAGAGTACAAGTCAGGGAAAGGGAGAAACAGGCTCCCTGCTCGGATCATGACCTGGGCTTAACTGACTGAGCCACTGAATTCTTTATCTTAAGGAACTACCCTTTTCACTCTTTAGTAAAGATCCCTGCTAATGTTAAAGAAATCTTATTTATAAATATTTTTCTCCATACATAGTGTTCAGTTTTGAAAAGGAACGTCTCTGACTGAATCCTATATTGCTCAGAAATTCAGGAGCAGCCCCATGGGGTCAGGCCCTATCCACCAAAGTCAGAGCCTCGTAACCAACACGTGCGAGGAGCATATGCCCCTCTCCCTTACATCAAGCATCAAAGGTGAGGTAGAGCCCAGTTTCTTCTGGAACCACCTATAGCCTTGCCCTTCACAAAGCAGTACTCATCTCTAAAAGTCCACTTGTACTTCCCATCTAAAGTGCTTCTCAAAAGTCTGTTTCCTACAGTACTTCTTATGCATGCCCTAAACTTGGTCACCACAGCATTTGTTCTACTCACAGTGCTGCCATCGAAAATGTCTGATGATTTATGAACAGGTCAGTGTTTACCTCCTTAGGGTCATTCATCATTTCATCAATTCTGATTGTGCTCTTTTTCAGACTTTACTTTTTCACATTAAAGAATCCTACTCTTTGATCTGACTTGGTCCCCTTTTCTGATCTTAATTAGTTCCATCAGATCCCTTTGGGAGCATGGACTCAACTGCACATAGCACTCCTGGCAAGGCACAGCATAGTTTTTCCATAAAGATAGAACAATTGAAAAAAAAAAAAAAAAGGTGGAACAATTTACTGTTTTGTGTTTGAAGCCTTTTTGGTCAAAAGAAGAGACCTGGGGGCCCCTGGGTGGCTCAGTCAGTTAAGCGTCTGCCTTGGGCTCAGGTCATGATCCCAGAGTCCTGGGATCAAGCCCCGTGTCTGGCTCCCCACTCAGCGGGGAGCCTGCTTCTCCCTCTCCTCCCTGCTTGTGCTCAAATAAATAAATAAAATCTTAAAAAACAAAAAAGCAAAATAAAACAAAAAAACAGACCTGGCTGAAGTCCTTAGGAATTTCCAATACAAATGCCTTCCTTTTTCAAACAAATCCTCTCTATCTCTCAAGTTTCCCTTATTTAAAGCCACCTGCTTCTTACCAGCTATTCTCTCCCTTGTAATATATATATATGTCCACCTGAAGTTTACTGAACCCCTGCTGTATACCACACCACCCTACGAACAAGTGGCACTATTTCTCCTGCATAACTACGAGGTAGGGAACATCATCCCACATGTGGGC
Source organism: Phoca vitulina (assembly GCF_004348235.1). Taxonomy (NCBI): domain Eukaryota; kingdom Metazoa; phylum Chordata; class Mammalia; order Carnivora; family Phocidae; genus Phoca; species Phoca vitulina. The sequence continues at coordinate 1,185,478 of NW_022589805.1, forward strand.
AAGGACACAAAGGCTTAGAAAGGTGAAAACAGCTTGCCCAAATTGTAGGGCAGTGAGATGGCATCTGAATGCACAGCAGGCCAGCATCAAATCCAGAGTTCTTTCCTCAAAGTAATTCCCTGGACACTTCACCTTCAGATAATTTAAAGATAGTAAATAATGTCTGCTGATCACTGATCACTAAGAACCCTTCTCCCTTCAGAGAAGTGCTTGGAGATCCTTACCCATTTCCTTTCATTGTCAACCGCCTAGCCACAAAAAGATAATTTGTTGGTCCTGTGACAACTTGTTTTTTAATAAGTGTTTATGTGGAATTCTACCAAGGGAGTTTTATAAGCTTAAAGATATTATATCTAACAGTTGCCCAAAATCCACTTGCTTATGAATCCCCTCAAAGAATTTTAGTTAGAAATCACATCACCACCACCACTACTAACACCATTAGGTTATTTTTGTGTTCAATAAGTGCATCCCTTTCATTGGCTTCACTTGTGTGCCCGGTTAAGTGCTGAAATGCACTCAACTCCAATTTCCTGTCTCACCTGTAGTATTTTTTATACATAGGCATCCATTTACTCTTCTGACCTTCCGGCATTTTTTTAAATTATAAGAACACAATGGCTTTCAGGCCTCCTGTAATCTGATCAAGCCCCTACTTCCCAAGAGTTTCCACTTTTATTTTAGACTTGTACATCTTTGTTTAGCTAACCAAATTGGGTCAACCATATTGCCTGTTATTCTCAAGCACAGTTCTTTACCCCAGGTGGGGAGCCTCTCTCTGCCCACGCATCCAACTTAACACCCAGTTGCTCACAGTATTCCCACTGCCTGCACTGCCCTTCTTCTTCCTGTCTATTCAAATTCTATCTGTCCTCCAGAGGTAGATTCTAACTCCATCTCTTCCATCACCCTTCTTCTTTTTTTTTTTTTTTTTGATGTGGAGCTCAATCCCAGGACCCTGGGATCATGACCTAAGCTGAAGGCAGACGCTTAACGACTGAGCCACCCAGGCACCTCCCCCACCTTTTTAAAAGATTATTTATTTATTTGACAGAGAGAGGCACAGCAAGAGCGGGAATACAGGAGAGGGAGTGGGAGAGGGAGAAGCAGGCTTCCCGCTGAGCAGGGAGCCCAATGTGGGGCTCGATCCCAGGACCCTGGGATCATGATTCTGAGCTGAAGGCAGACGCTTAATGACTGAGCCACCCAGGCACCCCTTCTATCACCCTTCTATGACCTGACTGTTCTCCACTGATCTCTCCTTGTTCTAGAACGCTTTAATAGTCACCTGTATCACTTACTCTGCACTTATTCCCATCTGAACTGTTTATGTCTTGTCACCTGAATTCCTGAAAGGCAAGGACCACAACATTTGCTTTTCTCTGGAAGTTCCTTTTGGTGTCAACAATTCGAAGTGTGGCTGTACAATTAGCACTTGTGTTATATACCAGGACAATCTTTCTTGTAAAGTCAGTGGCATTACCAGAACATTCCAGCTTCCAGAGTGTCTCTGGCTCTCACAGCTCTGGGCCAGTGACTCCCTTGAATACTGTCATCAAAAGGCTGCTAAGTTGTTTTGTGACAGAGAACTGGGTATATTGGTATACCTGCATGGTGAAGATAAACATGCCATTTAAATTCTAACCCAGGGGGTGCCTGAGTGGCTCAGTCCATTAAGCGTCTCCTTCAGCTCAGGTCATGATCCCAGGGTTCTGGGATGGAGCCCCATATCAGGCTCTCTGCTCAGTGGGGAGCCTGCTTCTCCCTCTCCCTCTGCTTGTGCTCCCTTGTGCATGCTCGGTCTCTTTCTGTCAAATAAATAATAAAATCTTTAAAAAACAAAAACAAAACAAACAAAAAAAAACCTCTAATCCAGGCTGAGCACTCTGGCATATAAACTCCTGAATGAGTGAAGAACACTGTTTGTAAGAGCTTTTGTTATAGAATATCATATATCACTTTCTAGGAATATATATTTTAACCATTGGTATTAGATTCCTCAGAAAACTCAAATTTTTCAAACCCCAGACTATATTTTTCTCTAAAAATCGTAAGTAGAAATGCAAATACTTAAACCATCTAGCTACACCCAGGTAATCAAATCCATGTAATAACAAGAAAGCTGAACAAATCACTGGAAACTCAGGTAAATACGCATTCTCCTCCTCACTGTGACCTGCATGGCCTATCACAGAATCTCAAATGAATGGTTCTGATTTCACTGTAAACCTCATACATGAACCACAATGATAACCAGCCATTAAAAGAGAACCAAACATGGCCCTAATAAAAAGAACTACCTATGGGATTCGATAAAGAGATGTGAGAAATAATCTTATTGTGATTATCATATTAAAAAGATAGTGAGTCCTATTTCTCACTTGACTGAAATTGTTATTGGCCCCAGGACAATTTCTATAAGCTAAGAATAGTACCTTTTATTTAGGTATAAAGCCAGAACAATATGCCTGACAGACTATAGTAAAAATGAACTAGGGTCCTTAGAATATTCTCACAAGCAGCTCAGATCCAGGGCAACGCCTAAAGGGAAAGTGAAACTCTTGATGAGCACTACTCACTGATCTTCTGTTCCAAAAAACTTCACAAAGAAGCATTTCTTTCCACGCGGTTTCTTCAAGTCTTTGGGTGGATTAACAATCTGGGGAGTAAAGGGGGGGGGAAAGGTTTTTCCACACTTCTAAGTTGGTAAGAAAAAAAATGAAATAAAACAAAAGGAACAGGCTTAAAAAGAACCCAGGCAGTACATGTCCAAGTCTGGCACTTTTCTACTGAGATGTGTGGAAATGTGCAAATATTCTAGAAGTTCCCTACATCTACCATGTAGCAGTGTTCAGTAGGTAGAATATCCCTTCTACTGCAATGGCTCTGTTTTAAAAGCATAAGATCAACATCAACTCCCCCAACCACGTGACCCTGTCATCACTGAAGAAATGCAGAGAACACTTTTACATATACTTCAGTGAAGTAATGATGTTAGGTGGTGACTACTCTTACCGTGGTAAGCACTGGGTAATGTATAGAATTACTGAATCAATATGTTGTACACCTGAAAACTACTACGACATTGTAGGTCAATTATGCTTCAATTAAAAAAAAAATTGTGCAGGAAGAGTTGAGACAGGTAATAATGACAATGAAGAACAACTGAGGCAATGAAAATGCCATATTGTAAAGAGACAGTCTAAAGACATTTCCTGGGCTCCTAGCAAGAATATAAAAACAGAACATTTGGAAAGCTATGACGGATCGCCTCATGCAAAATCTGGAATGCCAACTTCTGCAAAGATGCACTGGAGCAGCACATATGGTAACATGGAAAGAAGATTTAAACTTAGTTGGGACAAAAATACTTTGACTTTTCACTAACCTACATTTAGATTCCTCTCTTCCTGGAGAATTTATTTTCTTCTCCTTTTGTTACATTTAAGTGTAAAGCTAAATTCAAATTAGAATTGATTTCCAGGATTAAAAAACTTCACCAAAACCATCTCTGATTCAAGAGATTAGCATTTACTGTAGATTAAATGACCTGGTTTATATTATATTGTCTTTTCTAAACAAACGGAAAGTAGAGAAAGAAAAACTGTTATTTAAATAGGTCCAGTTTAACTAAACGCCAGAAATTGAGGGGAATGAATCTTACATTCTCCACCTTCTCAAGCTCAACTTCAGATATCTTCCATTTGTAGCAAGACACTCACCTTTCCTGGCCAAGGAGGATACCGGCCGAGTTTCCCCCTAGAGAAAACACACAGTCAGCATTTGCCCTGGAAAAGCCAGTCCATCTCCTTCAACCCACTCAACATGAAATTTATTTTCCTAACTCTCCACCTGCAACCTCAAGTGCCAAAACAAAAGCTGGCAAACAGGAGTTCTTAATCTGGCTTCCACAGCTGGGCCCAGGAGCCCCAAACTCTTCAGAAATGGAATACAAAAGTGCATAAGGTATGTGCATTCTTTTGGTGACAAGGAATACAGAACAACAAAACCAATCAAGAGTCACTTGTCTAGAGCCTCCCTTGGCGGGGGCTGGGGGGTAGTTTGCTCCCTAAACACAGACTTCCCCTTACAAAGTCTGGTTTAATTCACCGTGAGACCAGCCCGGCTTTGACAAATGCTAATGGAAACCCTCCTCTGGGTCGAGAAGTGAACTACGTCGCTCCAGGGAAGCGGCGACAGTCAGTCTTGGTTCGGGCGGTTGTCTGGCACACAGAAGCAGACCACGAGAGGCACCCAAGAAGGCACTGGTCACTGCCAAGCCTTCGGCTGTAAAGGAGAAGTCTCCCTTCCATTTCTTCGCGGGGCAGCGCCAGCAGTCCGGTTTCGACACCCCCAGCCAAGCCGCCCGCACAGGTCGGTTCCATCGCAACGCGAGTTTTGACGGGCTTGCCCAGGCGAGATGGCCCCGCGGGCTCCCCGGCTCTCCCGCTTTCTGGGGAGCCTCAGGAAGACCCCAAGGACCCGACGTCCGCGGGAGCTGTGCGGCGCCGGAGACTCCCTTCACGGTGGCCGCCGGCGTGCAGGTGCGGAGCGAAGCCCTCCCCCGGGCGGCCCTGGGGCTCAGAGCCCGGCCCGCCGCGGCCACTCTCGCCCTCAGTCCCCCGGGGCCGGGCTGCCCCTTCCGCCCGGCGTCGCTCCCAGCGCCGGCACCTCGTCTCGCCCTCTCTCCGCAGCCTGGAGCGCATAGAAAGGCAGCTCCGGGGCTGGCCGCGAACCCCGCGCCCAGCGGGGGAGCTCCCCGGCGCACCTCGCTTAGCCCTGGCCGCCCGGACTCACCACACCAAATCGCCGAGCCGCAGACTCACAGCCGCCATCTTACCACCCAACCACCGCCGACGCACGGGCCGCCGGGAACATCAAGTCGCCCCGGCGCCGCCCATTGGAGTGCGCCCGGCCACGTGACGGGGGCCGGCTGTCACCGGCCACGCCGCTGCCCTGACGTCACCGCGCCCGCAGGAGTTCATTGGCCGGCCGAGCGGCACGTGACCCGGGTGCCGCGGTCTCGGCGCGCCGGATCCCGGAGACTCCCGGCTCCTTCCCCCTCCCTCCGGCTCGTGACAACGAAGCGCCCGCGGTCTGAGGCGGCGGAGGTGGCGGCGACGGTGTGGCCGTTCGAGTGCGCGAGGGAGCCGGCCTTGCGGCCCGCCCCGCCCCGCCCCTGGGCTCTGGCCTCCAGCCCCCTCCCGTTTGCGCTTCCGTTACGGCCGTTACTCCTGCGCGGGGGCCGGCCGTGTCTCCGCACCGGGAGCTGCCCTGACGGACCTCGGCGCGGCCTGGAAGCCAGCCTCCGCTCGCGCCCAGGGCCCGCGCCGGGCGGGCTCTGAGTGGCCTCGCCCGGGGGGCGGACGGGTCTTTCGGTGCGCGCTTTCTAACGGCCGGCGTCCGGGGAGCGGCTCGGAGCCCGCGTCCGCCGCCTCAAGTTCTCCTGGGGCGCCACTGCAGCCTGCCCAAGGTCCCGAGCTGCTCGACCGACGTGGAGCCGGCGTCTCTCCGCTTCCTCCGGGGCCGGCGCAGCGGCACGGCCGGCGAGGCTCCCCCCGGGCGCGTGGGGACCCGGCCATGGGCCGCGGTGCGGGTTGGCCGCCCGCCGGGAGGCATGGCTCGGGGGCCGGCCGCTAGCAGCGCCGCAGCCCGGGCGCCCGGGCCGGCATGAGGACGGCCGCGGGGGGACGAGTGCGGCCCTCGGGGCCGTAGCCTGCGTCGCGCCGGGGACAAAGGTGCGTGTCTTTGTCGGGACCGGGCTCTCACGTACGCCTTGTTGTAGTTTGACACTTTTAGAGAAGTTGGGAGCTGGCTGTTGTGACAACAGGAAGGCAGATGCTCGCGTAGTTTCAGTACGTGAAAACGAAGTCATTGAATGGGGAACTGTTCACAGCAGTTCAGCATAGGGCCCAAACACTCCGGGTGGAAAATAACGATTTTTGAAAAGGTCCCAATCCCAGTTGCAGACTCCGATGTCTAAGTGTCGACTTAGAGTTTTACTTGAGTCGCCCTCTGCTTGAAAAGGTGGCGGAGGCTCACGCATCTCCTGTAGGTGTTTTTGTTATAGGGGGACTTTGGTTTTAAGAGTGTTTTTTTGTGTGTTTATTTGTTTAGCGAGTTGGCTTGTCCGCAGCTTGGTTTTTCTTGGATTTCAGTTTCCCTAAAGTACCGGCAGTTAGTTTCAGGAGCTGTCATTTACTGTTTTATATTGCCTTAAGGACAAACCGGTAATTGAAAGCACATTTAAGATTCCAGGAAACGATTTCATAAAATTCAACACACGTTCCTAATTTTAAAACTCTTAATTTTTGAGCAATCGAAGGATATTTTAATGGTTTGATAAAATATGTGAATTTTAAATCAACATCCCAGTGGACCTAGAGGCATTCCCATGAGAGTCAGAGCATGGCAAAGAATATATGTTTCATATTATCCTGTAAGTTCTAGCCAATGCAATAAGACATGAAACAAAAATAAGAGACATTTCAGAAAGAAGAAAAAAATCTCATTTCTGGGAATGACAGGACAGCCTATGGGGGGGGGGGGAAGCCATTAAATGAGTTCAGTAAGGAGACTAATTACAGGGGCGCCTGGGTGGCTCAGTCCTTAAGCCTCTGCCTTCAGCCAGGGTCCTGGGATCGAGCCCCACATCGGGCTCCCTGCTCAGTGGGGAGTCTGCTTCTCCCTCTCCCACTCCCCCTGCTTGTGTTCCCTCTCTCGCTGTCTCTCTCTCTGTTAGGTAAATAAGAATCTTAAAAAAAAAAGAGACTACATAATCATACAAAATTAAGTTTTTCTGTTTCACTGATAATCAGTTTGAAAATACAACAGTTAAGAGGATGTATAATGAAAAAAAATGTGTAATTCCTGGGAATAAACCAAGATGCAAAAGAAGGCTAGTGTTTCTTTGATAACACCAGTTGAGGTTTTTTGGGAGGGATGTTTTTGTGTGTACAATACTGTGCTTTTATTTAGAATGATGTTCAACTTGTTAAAATTGAGTATTTATTTATTTATTTATTTTTTAAAGATTTTTATTTATTTGTTTAACACAGAGAGAGAGAGCACAAGTAGGCCGAGCAGCAGACAGAGGGAGAGGGAGAAGCAGGCTCTCCGCCGAGCAGGGAGCCCGATGCGGGGCTCGACCCCAGGACCCTGGGATCATGACCTGAGCCGAAGGCAGCCGCCTAACGACTGAGCCACCCAGGCGCCCCTAAAATTGAGTATTTAAATACCTGGTTTTTCTTAAGCCTTTTAAGTTTTACTCCCACATTTTTTTTTTTTTTAAGATTTTTATTTATTTTGAGAGAGAGAGGAAAAGAGCAGGGTCCAGAGGAGCAGAGGGGGAGGGAGTAGAAGGGGGAAAGAATCCCAAGCCGACTCCAAGCTGAGTGGGATGCGGGGCTTGATCTCAGGACCTGAGATTATGACCTGAGCCCAAACCAAGAGTCATTGAACCAACTGAGCCACCCAGGCGCCCTCCAATTACAAATCTAGGAATAGGGGGCACCTGGGTGGCTCAGTCGTTAAGCATCTGCCTTCGGCTCAGGTCATGATTCCAGGGTGCGGGATCGAGCCCCGCCTCTGACTCCCTGCTCGGTGGGAAGCCTGCTTCTCTCTCTCCCACTTCCCCTGTTTGTATTCCCTCTGTCGCTGTCTCTTTGTCAAGTAAATAAAATCTTAAAAAAAAAAAAACAAATCTAAGAGTAGTTATATAAAAATAAAAATAAAAATATTTGACCCTTGACAAAGCTTCAGTTAAGGTATCAGTTTAAAAAATTACATTCCGCTAAAACAGTGAACTCTTTTTGCAATGTTGAATACCCTTAAATGTTTTAAGCTGCATTTAAAGTTTTTGTTCTTGTTTTTTTTAAGTTTTGTTTTTGTTTTGTTTTGGGCGTGGAGCCCAGAGCCAGTCTTGAACTCACTACTCTGCGATCAAGACCTGATCAACCTACTGAGCCACTCAGGTCCCCTGCATTTAAAGTTGTATATGTTTTTTCTCTCAAATACTTCAAACTTCTAAAATGGTAAACTTATAAGCCTGATGGTAAAATCTTTCCAAAGACATAACTCATGTAAGTCTGATAGATGTAGAAGTTAGGTCTAAATGAACAGTTTCAAACTTCTATTTTTTTAACCATTTCAAATTAAAATTGTAAGTCTAATAGGTTAATCATTAATATGTCTGATTTTTCTTAAATGTTTCAAATAATTTAGTAACAAGTAGCAAGTAATTATTGTGATGATTATAAAATTTAATCCAAAATCTAACTACTAAGTGTTAATATGTTATAGGTTTGATTTACTTTATTCTCTAGTCTTACTTCTAAAGTCACACAACTGAGAGAAGCAGTTTTACCATCTAGGTGAATGAAGTTACAATGTCTAAAATTTGGACCATGATGAGGTTACATTTTAAAAATTACTGCCTGACAGGGACAGGAACCTGGTTGCCCCTTCCAGGGTGAACTTCCTATTATCCCATCTGTTAACTTGAAGGTTCCCTTCTTATAGTGTGACTTTGCCTGCTGTGTCAGTGGGGGACCTTTAAGCCTCAGCTTTCAGCTGTGATTTATTTTCACAACCCAGGGCATCACGAATGTCCTGGGGGCCTTCAAAGTTTTTTTTAGGGGAATTTCTTTCCAACATTTTAGTGCATGATGGTTTTTTGCACTACCAACCTGTTTTGCTGCTGCTAATCACTTTGCTGCCTACTTAGAATAATTTTAACTCTTCATTTTTAGATATTTTATTGCCTGATCTTAGCGATCACAATTTTTGGTCATAGTAGAAAAAAATGAACATTACATGTATGCAAGTAGACATTCTTATATGTGGATATATGTGATATGTGTAAATCTTCCTGAATTAGTTACTAATCATTCATTACTGTCAAAATACAGTGAGCTTTTTTTTGAAACTTGTCAGAATGATTCCTAGGTTGACCTGAAATAATAAATAGGCTGGAATAACTATTATTTTTAAAAGAAGAATAATAAAGATGAATTTTTGATTGAAGATATTAAAATATACCATAAAAATTTTTCAAAACAGTATAGTTTTGGTTAAAGAATGTCTAGATATACTAGACTAGACTAATCTAACAGGTTGGATTTCCGTAATAGATCTTAAGATGTCTAATACATTACTATATAGCATATGCCAAATCAGCAGGGGAAAGAAAGGTTAGTGATTGATGCTGGGAAGAAGCCAAGTTAAAGAGTTCAGTGTGAAAACTAAATTAAAATTTCTTTTATACCTCACTTTAAATTAAACAGTAATGAAGCAGGAAAAAGTAGTTGTAAGAGGTATGACAAGCATTGTATATCTCTATCAAAATTTATAGATTATAAGAATAAATCACTTTTAAAAAGCTGCAATTTTTTCCCAACCATTCCCTTAATGCTGGATATCGAGGTTGTTTTTACCATTTTCCTGTATAAATAAGGCTTCAGTGAATATTTTTATTTAGTGTCATGGTAGAAAGTTCATACTAGAGTGTGAGTTTAAAAAAGCAGGACATAAGATTATACCTGAAGCACACACACAAAAACTATAGTGTGTGTGTGTTTGGATATTTATATTCCATAAACCCTTGGTATTCTGAGCTTTACAATCTATTTTGACCATTTCCAAGCAACTTTGAAGGTCTTTGGCATGTGATAATTTGTCACTTTGCTGAGGCCCAGTTGTGGGTGGACAGAGGCTGGTGTGTTAGGAAATGAGCCGAGCCACACTCCTCCTGAGATGCTGGTTTTTTACTTACCCCAGAGGAGGCAGTACCTTCTGTGAGCTGTTGAAAACTTTCTCATTGTAAATATGGGCCCTAAATGTAAGTGTACTGCTGGTGATGAAAATACAGAGATTTTAAGAAAGATGATTGTCAGCCAGAAAAAAAAAAAGTGTTAGATAAATTAAATGAAAAATATTCTCTGGTGGTGTTTGCAGTGTTGAGGATTCTTTAAGGCTCTGTCAGCATGGATTCTCTAACATATAAGAACTATTGACTAGGCATAGAAAAAAAGACTAGAAAGAAGTATGTTGAACACTATCTCTGATAGGATTTGGGGTGATTTATATTTAAAAATGGTATATTTAAGATGAATAGTATTGAAGGAAAAAAAAGCAATAAGTGGTAATTAAGATCAACTTAACAATGGATTCTTTTTTTTTTTTAAGATTTTATTTATTTATTCATAAGAGACAGAGAGAGAGAGAGAGAGAGAGAGAGAGTGGGGCAGAGGGAGAAGCAGGCTCCCCGCTGAGCAGGGAGCCCGATGCAGGACTCGATCCCAGGACTCTGGGATCATGACCTGAGCCAAAGGCAGATGCTTAACCATCTGAGCCACCCAGGCGCCCAACAATGGATTCTTCTTGACAATGAAATTCTTTTAAGCTTGAATCTGAATAGCTGAACAGGAAAAATCATCATTTTTATCATCTTGGTTTGACCTGGCCCTTCTTTTAATGTTAACAGAAGCCATGCAGTGACACCTGCTAAGACTTGTTGGTAGCCATGTCGGAGCCCCACAGGGTCCAGTTCACCTCTCTCCCAGGTTCTCTGAATCCTGCATTTTTGAAGAAATCCCGGAAAGAGGAGGTTGGGGGAACAGAACAGCATCAGGACTCTGAGCCGGCTGCAGCAGCTGTTCGGATTACACTCACCCTCTTTGAGCCAGATCACAAGCGCTGTCCAGAGTTCTTCTACCCGGAGCTGGTGAAGAACATACGAGGGAAGGTGAAAGGCCTTCAACCTGCAGACAAGGTACGCCCCAGCAGCCCCAGACTCAGTCTGCAGATATAATGCGTGGGACATCCTGTGCAAAAGGGACTTCTGGAAGGTGGAAGCAAGATTAGAAAGGCTCTGGCTATCCCAAGATCACGGCACTCAGTCCAAAGCAGTTACAAGGTGTGCTGGTTTTGCCTCTGGGCAGGAAAGGATAGAATTCTTTCTAGAACCATTTTCCTGATTTATGCTAGAGAGAACACTGTACATCCAAGGCTAATATGAATTATGGCTAATAATAAACAATGAAGCCTTTCATGCCAAGGTGTGCATGTTATGTGTAAATGTGACCAGCCCCTGGCTGTTACAGCACTGGAATTTTGTGCTGGACATTTTTCTTTTCCAATGGAATCTCACTCTGCCTGGTGTGAGGGCAGACAAAAAAAGACACTGACTGCTCATGTCTTCTGAACAGTGAGATTCGGGATAGTTTCTTTACTTGGATGGATAGAAACCTATTTTTATGGGAGTTTTTTTATATTTTGTTTGTCAGAATTGGGTTGTACCTTTCAGGTCTTTTGAGAATCAGTTTGATTTCTTAAATGTTTTTTAAAATGACCTATTTATTTTCCTGGCAGATTTGTTATGCTCTTTAGTATGGAACTTCTCAAACATGCACAGAATAGGAGAGTAGTATAATGAGCCCCCATGTACCCATCACCAGCTTCAGCTATTACTGATGTTCTGATAATTCATTAACATTGTAAAATTAAAAAAAACTATTTACTGAATTAAATACATAAAAAAGTGCATATATGATAAATTCATAACTTGATGCGTTTTCACAAACTCAACACACCCTTGTATCCTGTGCCTGGATTATAAAATGTAATATTTTCCAGAACACCAGAAACCCTCTTCCTGCCCTTCCAAAATACTACCCACGCCCACTGCCCTGATTTTCGACAGCTTAGATCAGTTTTACACATTTTTGTGTTTTACATAAACGGAACAGAATCCTACAGCATGGGTAGGAAATAGGTGAAGAGCACAAGCACCTACCCTGGTGCACTATGCTAGGCTCTGAGGCAAAGGTTAGTAGGGTCCCACACTTGGAGTATTTTGGTCTCTAGAGTGGCTCTTAGTAAAATGAGGATCAGCCTAGTACCTGGCTGACAGGGTGTTTGAGGGTAGAATGAGATCATGTAGGTACAATTTTTAGCGGCATAACTCAGTGGCCAGTGTTCCTTCCTTCTAATTCACTGTTGTGCTTTTGGGGGTGAGTGCCTTTGGTTAGGAGGATTATCTATTTTCTTTGCTCAGACAAAAATGTGTTTCCTTGATTAAGATCTGATTAGCTGAATGGAGGCCAGTAAGTTTGTGCCAAGGGTCAACCTTTTATATGAGGGCTATTGGGCAAGATGAGAAAAAATAATTTCAAATCCGTTCATGATTCCTTTTGCAAAGTAGGAATGGGATCTTCTTCCTTGAGAGGAAGAGACAGTAGCAGGAATTGGTTGAGGTCTTTATATATGGGCTCAACTGAAATTAGAACTCTAGTGCTCTGATTTCACCTCTCTGAGGGATCTAGAAGTTCTTCTCCATTGCAGGAAAATGTTTGGAGCATACACAGAGAACTTTGGATTCAGTTTCAGGGGATTCACTCCTGGACTTCAGATTCAGAACCCTGAATCTTTGTGTCTACTCTGTGGTTTTCAAAGTATTATGTAATCTGACAGATTCATATAGTAATTCAGTTAGCATATGTTTCTTATAATGTAAAGGCACTGGGTGAGATGCTGAGGACTATATAAAGGTGGAGAAGCCACTATCCCAGCCTCAAAGGAACTTTCAGTCCTGTAGGTACTTTAGAATTATGCCAACACAGGTACCAGGAGTTACAATGTGGCAGTTGTTTAAGTCTGATACAAATACAAAGCCCTGCAGGGCTTGGACAGCAGAGAGCTTACATCCCGGATGCTGTGTTTGGACAGAGTTGGACCTTCATGCATGCAGGAAGTAGTACTTTTTGGACAACTACTCTTTGCAAGACATAAGAGAGTACACGTTGTATCTAGTACTGCTCTAGATTCCTGGAATTTTTTTTAACCTTTTTTTTTTTTAGATTTTATTTATTTGAGAGAGAGAAAGAGCACACAAGAAGTGGGAGCACCAGAGGGAGAGGGAGAAGCAGGCTCTCTGCTGAGCAGGGAGCCCAATGTGGGGCTCGATCCCAGGATCCTGGGATCATGACCTGGAGCCGAAGGCAGATGCTTAACCGACTGAGCCACCCAGGCGCCCCAGATTGGTGGCATTTCTTAAAATTATTTGAATCACTTAGGTTATATGTGATCATTATAGAAAACTTTAGAAGGTACAGATGAGTGCATGTTTTAAAGACCACTCACTTGTGGCTCTTATATGTACGTTCCACAATATCTCATTTAACTGGTCCTTCATGAGTGGATGGGATTCCAGTGGGCAGGGATGGGAGGGTGGGGTAATAGAGTTTTGTCTTAAGATAGGCATCCAATCTTTAGTGATATTGGTCTACTCTGAAGTCTTAAATGTATTTGGCATAGGAGTCTTTTATTAAAATTAAGTTTCCTTGCCAGAGAAGCTTAAAGTCCAACTCTGGAAAATTTACTTGAGAAAAATGCAACAGTAAGTTTATGGAGTAGAAATAAACTTTGGAAAACCACATGAAAATATTTGGAATGCATATTGACATTGGGAGGAAAGACGAGATTACTGATCCATCAAGATAAGCTTCCAGGGAAAGGGAATGCTGTGAACCTGGTTTTGACTTTTGGTAGCAGTGAAGGAAGTGCAAGTTCATACCACTCTACTAACCAGTACAGCAGAATAGCTCTCAAGGGCTTGCACTACTTTCACTGCGTTCTTAACCTTTTTGAGCTATTGACTGCTTTGGAAGTCAATGAAGCCTATGGACCTTCTTAGAGTAATGTTTTTAAATGCGTAAAATAATTTTTAGGGTTACAAAGAAAACCAGTTATATTGAAACACAGTTCTATACAGGTTGAGCATCCCTAACTAAAGGCCCTTTGCTATATTTGGAGCCCTCTAGGACCTAATGCTCTGGTGGGTGATTGTAGGCGTTTAGTTTTGTTGAATTACATGAATGGAAACTTTATTTTCTTAAGCAACGAAGGTAAACCTTTTGGGACAGTAGCATGTATTTTTTCTTGTCTTTTCTGAAACAGTTGTTTTTATTATGCAGTTTATGCGTATTGAGTAGTCAGTGCAGGTATTATGAATAGGATTGTGGGAATTTTTTGTGACTCTTATTTTTGTGGAATGGTCTCTTTACAGAAGAAAGATCTCTCAGATCCTTTCAATGATGAAGAAAAGGAAAGGCATAAAGTGGAGGCCCTTGCCCGGAAATTTGAAGAAAAATATGTAAGATTCCTCTCTTGGGCAACAAAACAACCTCGTTGAGTGGGAGAGGTTTCCAGACATTTTTATGTTCCTTTAGTGGATTATCATCTAAACAAGTACAGAGGTTGGAGAGAACAAAATGCAGTTATTAGATAAATGCATTAAGGTACAGACAATGCATGTGGCAGGCGCTAGTATGTGAAGCTAAGTGGATGAATGAGCAAGAAGGGCGTTTTACTCCTAGAATTTATGCTTAGAATGAGAGTTTTGATACAAAGCATACAAAGCCATTTAGTTCCTTCTGTCTTAGGCCATTTTGTGCAGATACAGATCTGTTCTATTTTAGAAGGTCTTCAAGGGAATGGGGTTTGGGGTGGGCTTAGGGGTGTGTGTGTGTGTGACCCACTGATTTACAACCTTTAGTCACTAGTTGATGGAATTCAAGGCAACAATTAATTCTGTGTATCAGAAAAAGCACGTGACCTCAGACTTAAAACATTTGTTGTTAAGAGGGTAGGCCTTATGCTATGGGTTTTTACCATAGTTACACATGGAAAAAGCACATGACCTATTTTAAATTTTAGGGTGGAAAGAAACGTAGAAAAGATCGGTTACAGGACCTGATTGACATGGGGTACGGTTACGATGAATCTGACTCCTTCATCGATAATTCTGAGGCGGTAAGTCTTTACTGAAAATGCCATTGGAACCACCACACCCCAGCTTCTATTGGTGATGGCCTGGAGGTGGAGATTGGGTCAGTGTGCGCATGCCCTCTGTGAAGGAAAGGCTGCCCTGGTGAGTTAGAGAGAGAGGAAGTGACATGCTTGATCTGGCCATGGTTCCCTTACTAAAAATGATGACCAGATCTGTCCAAACACCTTTGAGCTAGGACATTTGTGGTTGACCAGAAGCAGGCCTTAGCACGCTGTCTGAAAAGTGGCAGAAGAACAGAGTCATATCTGCTCTGTCAAGACCCACTCTGCACCTTTGGACTATTTATTAGTACCAGAACTTGGAGCTGACCATTTGTTTTCCCCCCTTCAGTATGATGAGCTTGTTCCTGCTTCTTTGACTACAAAGTATGGAGGATTTTACATTAACTCTGGAACCCTGCAATTTAGACAAGCATCAGAATCTGAGGATGACTTCATTAAAGAAAAGAAGAAAAAATCTCCAAAGGTTAGAACGATCCTTGCTTTTGGATTTCAGAAGTGCTTTTTTTACATGACTTTATAAGATCAGTAGGTGACTTGCCAGAATGTCTGCTGGTTTAGGATGGCTCAGGAGCTTGGTGGAAAGGCATGAGCCCTGCCGAGGCTGACAGGTCACTACTCACACCTGTACCGTGGCCAGGTGCTGTGGACCTGGAGGTGTCCACGCCTGTGTCCCAGCAGGCTCGGCAGGGATTTGTTTCTCAAGGTGGTCTCAGGGTGGGGACTAGGGCAGTGAAGGGTGTGGAGTGAGGGGAGTTTGCACCAGCCTTGCTGTGTCTCTTCTGTGGACATGTAGAGGACTTCAGTTCCCAGGGCTGTCACCCCAACAAAAACAAGTTAGCCTTAAGATCAGTGTATTTTGAAATCTGCCCACCACTGTTTAAACAAGAGGTAGGGCCCATATACAGCTAACTTGAACTAGAAAAGTTTCAGGCTACAGAATGGCCTCTTGCCTCAGCCCTGGGTGCTTCCAGGAGACACTGTCAATGGGAACACTGTATTGACCTGCTGCAGGTCTGTGGTCCAGGGACCGATCTGAAAGCTGTTGCTCATGAAGGAAATAAGGCAGCTCTCAGGATGTCCCCTGGGCGGAGCAAGGCCAGTGCTGTGTAGTGCACTTGCTCCCTGAGTTAGGGAGCCGTGTAACTGTGCCTTGTCTTTAATTCTCAGAAGCGGAAGTTGAAGGAAGGTGGTGAGAAGATAAAGAAGAAGAAAAAAGATGACACTTATGACAAGGAGAAGAAATCGAAAAAGTCCAAGTTTTCCAAAGCCGGGTGAGAGGCAGCAGCTTCTTTGCTAGGATAAAATCTGAACTGTTAGGGCAGGACACCTGGGAGCTGATGTGCCCTCCTCCTCACAGCTTCAGAAGAAGCAGCAGGGCCTGGCCTTCTGTTCCCCTCACGCCTCCCACAGTGCCCTTGTGGGCATTGGTGCTCTCACATCTCTGTGTGTCAGACATGGGACTTCTCTCTGGCCCTCTGTCAGTGTTGGCAGCGATTTCTGTCACTGTGTGACTGCTGATGTTTCTTGTTCTCTTGGGCACCCCTCCTCTGCCCCAGTTCTCCTTCCGTCTCTGCCACTTCCCTTTGTCTTCTGTGGTCCTGCTGTCTTCGCCTCACTTGGTCTCACCCCAGCTGCCCTTCAAGTTGCTGCTGCTACTCCTGCTTATTCCCTTTAAATATTTTTCTTGCCCCCCACCCCTTTTTTGCAACCTTTTATTTCAGCCTGGCAGTGGTTTTTAAAAACACATCGGATATTTAGCATTCTGTGACAGTGTTTTGCTAACCTGTATTAAATCTCAAGCTTTGGTCCCAGCAAGAAAGAGCTCCATATGCCAAGAGGAGGGAGGAGGACTAACAGGGTGGTCTTGTGACTGAGGTTCCTGGAGACAGTTGCGCTGGGAGCAGGGGCTGTCTCTCGTGAATTTCCCTTTTGAGGTGTACTGCAGCCCTCCTAACCAGTTTCCTCCTTGCTTGCAGCTTCACGGCCCTCAATGCCAGTAAGGAGAAGAAGAAAAAGAAATATTCTGGGGCTTTGAGTGTTAAAGAGATGCTAAAGAAATTTCAGAAGGAGAAGGAGGCTCAGAGAAAGAGGGACGAAGACCATAAGCCCGTAGCGGTCTCGTCAGTGGAAGCTCAGGGCCTGCGGGAATTGGAGGGCACCTCTGACCCCTTGCTCTCACTCTTTGGCTCCACTTCTGACAACGACTTGCTCCAGGCAGCCACTGCCATGGACTCGCTGACTGATTTGGACTTGGAGCAGCTGCTCAGTGAGTCTCCAGAAGGAAGCCCCTTCCGTGATATGGATGATGAGAGCGATTCCCTTGGGGTGGGACTGGACCAGGAATTCAGGCAGCCCTCTTCCCTCCCTGAAGGCCTGCCTGCACCCCTGGAGAAGCGCGTTAAGGAGCTGGCTCAGGTATGGTGACACAGAGTGGCCGGGCTTTCCTGGAAGCGGTTTGGGCAGATTGACGCTGGTTCTGCATCACATGAAGCTCGCTGCCCAGAGCAATTCTTAGTGAGTTGGTAGTTTCAGTGTAAGCTTTTCCAAGCTCTCTTCTCCTCCCAAGTGAGGAAACCGTGTAAGCTCTGCGCATCAGGCATCATTTTTAGGCCTTTTGTGGTTCTTTCACTCCTGGAAAATCTACTTTCTTCTCGGGGGGAATTTCTGTCTTTCCATTTCCTGCCTATCAGTTCCTTCCCCACAAATATCTTTCCTTTGGTGCAATAGACTGACAATAGTGTTGGCAGCAGGCAGCTGAGGCACAGATCCGTCATTTTAGTAATCTTTTGAAAGTTTTCAAAATTCACAAAAGTTTGCAGATGAATGTTACACATAGAGTACGTGCTGAAACTGGGTTTCCGTTGCTCCTTGGACTTGCCCATCATCAGCGTTAGGTAGTGATTACAGGAATGCCTAAGGTGTGGTAAATAAAAAGGAGCTGAACCTTAATATTGTCCGTGAACCATTAAAAACAGCGACAGTCTTTGGGCTATAGCAGCCGTTGGCAATTGGGAGTTGATTTCTAGAGTGCTGAGAATTGTCAATTCGGTAATGTATTACTGGCATAAACCAAGCATGGGTCGTTAGTTATGATGACTTTTAGCTAAAAAAGCATTTTACCTTGGGCATCATGACTTACAATGCAACTCCTGTGGCATTTATACCCTGTAGCTTAAGTATTAAGCCAGTGATTCTCACAGGATTTCAGAATCACTGTGACATGAAATCTCTCTTGTGTTTTAGGGTAGGGTAAAATGTTAACCACCGCTACAAATGATTTTCTTGTTTCCAAGAAATATTTAAGCACAACATGCAAAGTAAAGCAAATGTCTTACTTGGATTTCTAGTTCTTCCTCGTTAGCCTATGTGCAGTATTCTGTTTGAATGTGATGATATAAATGAATTGTGCCATGTTAGGGATTCAGAGTATATCTTAATAGGACATTAAGGTGAAAGTAGTTGAATCTGAACTTGGCATGTTTAAGCATACTGTTCTGTGTTTGCTCTCAGAATTTATGTTTAAAAAAATTACTCCTTGTTCTTCTCAATCCTCTGGTTTGTAATCAAATTGTTTTGTAGTTTCTGAAAGTCTTGTTAAGTAAGTTGAGTGAGGTATATGTGGCAGTAGCCAGTCGTTTCTTTAGAGAAAAGTCAAAACCATTCTTGGATGTGTCCCTACCCCCACCATAGGTAGTGCTCTAGTCTGATAACTTAGACTCATTATTTCAATTTCTTGGGAAAGATGGACCAATTCAATGGAAACAAAGTGGCTTAACATGAATCGGCGTTGGGTTATGATTCAAGTAAGTCTCGCTTTCTGGAGTCCCCTGGATGAACCCTGAGCAAGCAGTCCTTCCTCAGTGATTACCAAGTTCTCTCTTGGGACAATGGAGACAGGGTTCTGGATCCCACAGATAAAGTAGGCTTGGGTTTTGGTGGGAAGGGTGACCAGGACAAATTGACATACTGAAATGAAAATACAGTGTTCGTATGTGAAATCGATACTCAGTCATCACCTGGCCCTTCTACTATAACAGTGTTAAGAAACTTTGGGAAATGGGGTAGAAAATGGGGATTACCCATCATTCTGCCAATCTGAAAACTATTTTCAATTTGCTTATTCCTTTCTAGCTTCTGTGTATGTTTTTATGCAGTTGTAATTATAGTTGTGAATAATTGTTTCCTGCTTTCTTCACTTAATAAATATTATTCTAAAGCCCTCATCACTTTTGATGGTTGCATGGAAAAGAAGGCTTATTCTTGGAAAGTTACTTAATGCCATTCCAAAGGATCCCCAGGGGCTCCATTCCCACCAGGGCCTGTACTTGGGTACTTGGAGCCTCCCACATGTGTGCACAAGTGCTCTAAACCCATACCTCTCTGAGAATCTGCTGGGAAAACTATTCTTCCCAGGGGAATTCCAAAAGTCACCCATGGATATTTCAATCCTTAATAAGGAGCCCTGTCCTCAGTCTTAAACTGGACATTTTGTTTTTAAAATTTAAATTAAACCTAAAATTTAAATTAAATAACTGTAATGTTAGTAGTGTTATGTGTTTCTCACTTTATTTTTCACTCCCCTTATTATCTTTTTTCCTCTTCTTTATAAGCTTGTTTACATTTAAAATTTTGGCCCTAGATGATGATAAGTGTATCAGTTTCTACTGTTATCTAGAAAACTGCCCAAATCTTAGGGCTTCAAAGAGCAATTCATTTCTCCTGACTCTGGGTGGCTGGGCAGTTCCTCTTCTGGTCCTGCTTGGTTCACTCTTGTGGCTGCGTTCAGCTGGCAAGTTGGCTGGGTGCTGGGACGGCTGAGACGTCTGTCCCCTCCCTCCTCTGATCTTTGATCCTGGGTTTCTTCAGGGTATGGCAGTTTCAGGGCAACATTTCAAGAGAATGAAGGTGGAAGCTGCAAGGCCCATAAGATCTAGCCATAGAAGTTGTGTGTTCACATCACTTCTCCCACTCTATTGGTAAAGCAAGTCGCAAGAGCAAACCAGTTTGGAGGTTTGGGAAATTAGAGGCCACCTCCTTGTGGCAGAATGCATGTACTGGGAGGGAAGGGATCTGAAGTCCTGTTTGCCATCTACCACATTTCCTAAAAAGATTCTAATCTGATATGTATTCATCCCTTAGGGATTAATATTTGCTGTGGGAAGCAAAAATTAGATTTACCTTCTAACTAGATGTGATGCTTAAAACTTTGAAAACTTACATATGTTAAAGAGGTATCCCAAGAGGGCCGCCTTGGTGGATGCCCAAGCAATGGTCACTGTTTCTTATGTTAGCCTGTTTTTCATTTCCTGTTCCCTTGTACTGTACATTTTTATAGACCCCAAGGAATCCAGGGGTTTGATTTGATGGCCTTACCCTGTCTGCAGTTAATATTCTTGATTGTGCCTTTTGTCTTGGTTGGTGGAAAGTTCAGGTGTGTTGCCCCCCCCCCCCCCCCCCAAGGTTATTTGTCTTGATGTAGTTTGGCAACTACTCCTCTTGGTCCATACAGATGACCCAGGTCTGTTGACTCAAGCATAAAATGGGAACAATACTGAGGAAAGAAAAGAAACAGAAACCCCATGTCACCCACTCCTCTAATCTACCTGCTCACAGCTTACCCTCCTATAGACTTAGAACTCCTACATCACAAATCCAGGGAGACCTGGATCCAAGGAGAAAAAGAAAAAAACCCAAAAAACTAACCTGTTTGATCTTTTCTAAAAAGAAAATCATACCAGCAAAAACAGGTACAGTATATAAGGTTCTGATTTAGGTGCTAAGAGGCTGTAAGTGGCTTTTCTTATAATTAAAACAGCTTATTAAAGGGCTGTTGAAACTATTATAAATCAGCATGATTGGGCTGTTTGGTTTAACTTCATTGCCTAATTAATCTAGGATTGATCAATTTATACAACTCCTTAGGCAAGGGTGTCTCTTCTTAGGGTTGAGGAGCCTCACTTATTTGTGGAAGACTATCAGATATAAATCTGATTGTTCTTTTAATTAGATTTATTTAAAAATACAACACTTAAGTGGCGCCTGCGTGGCTAGTCGGTTGAGCATCTGACTCTTGGTTTTGGCTCAGGTCATGATCTCAGCGTTGTAAGATTGAGCCCCACGTCAGGCTCCATGCTCAGCTGGGAGTCTGCTTCTTGCCCTCTGCTCCTCTTCCTGTTCACGCACTCTCTGTCTCTTTGTTTCTCTCTCAAAGTATTATTTATTTATTTATTTATTTTTTTTTTTTGACAGAGAGAGACAGAGAGGGAACACAAGCAGAGGGAGTGGGAGAGGGAGAAGCAGGCTTCTCACGAGCAGGGGAGCCCCATGCGGGGCTCGATCCTAGGACTCCGGGATCATGACCCAAGCCGAAGGTAGACGCTTATCGACTGAGCCACCCAGGCGCCCCTCTCTCAAAGTATTTAAAAAAAAATATATATATATATATAGCACTTGATTAATTATCTCAGTATAAAACCAGACCCTCAGAGATAATTGTCTACACAATTGAAAAGGCATCAGAAAAAAATCTTCTTAAAAAGTATATAGCCAGAAAGCCTCTGACGCATTGGAGGAACTGGCTGATATCTAAAAATAAAATTTGAATGGAAACCTGAGCTTGTTGATAGGTCTGACAAACTGGGGCATTTGAAATACATGTTAAAGTAATCAGATTGAATTAATATGGAAGTGCTTCTGGATCTTGTAAGTAGCAATGTGTAAGCTTAAGCAAAAGAATGACTCAGTTTTATTTTCTCTCAAACTAAAATCATACTCTTAGTACATTAGAAGTGCCAAGAATTCTGAATCCTTCTGAAAATGTAAGAAATTGGCAGGTGAATGGATTAAAAGTCATGCCTTTATTTCATTTCCATCCGTCCATTTCACCCCCTTTCATCCTGGGCCTTTGCACTTCCTCCCTCCCTCCGGGGTCTGCAGAAGCTTGAGTTTTGCGTATCTTCTGCAAGTTCTGTTTGTCAGTTCCAAACTTTCTTCCTCTGGTTGCATTCTTTCAGTAACACCTGTTTTTCCTTCATGCATTCACTCAGGCAACACTTATTAAGCTCTGTTATGTGATAGGCAGCTGTGGGAAGTATATTGACAAATAAGATTCAGTTCTTGTTCTCCATGAGCTTGTTTTGTAAATGGACCAGTAGATATGTAAACATCTGGCTGTAGGACAGAGCAGAATGAGGTAAGCTCTGTGATGTTTGGGTGGTCAAGCAGATGGTCAGGTGAACAGCCAGCTTTGAGGAGGTAAGACAGAAGCTCCTTGAGGTACATAGGAATCAGACTGGAGGCAATAGACTTGGCCAGGCTCAGTGGTGAGATGGTCTTATAGGAAGGCACGGCATAGAGCTGGGGATGGACAAGGAGTTGTTGAGTTGTTGGATGGTGGGGACCCCCTGGAGTGTGGTAGGGGATGGGAGCTGGAGTGGCTGGCTGGGGCCAGATCCTGGAGAATCATAAATGCCACATAAAGGAGTTTGGATTTGATTCTGGGCTTGGAGAGAGCTACCTAAGGGTTTTAAAGAAGGGAGTGGAAGGATTTCAGGAGGATGGAGTATAGTTATTAGAAGTAGGGAACACAGAAGTAGGAGCAGAAGCTAATGGGTTTGGTCTTGGGTAAGTTGAGTGTCCATACCAGAGGATCATCCATTCACAGAAGTAATTGGAAATTCTAACCCAGAGCTTAGAAAAAAGGGTATAGGGCTAGAGATTTAGATTTGAGAGATCTATGGGCATTATGTGTTATTTCAAAGCTGTGAAGGAGAAGAAAGTATTAGGAGAAGGTAGTTCTAGATAGAACTTTGGGCTCCATCTCTATTTAAGGAGTTAATGGAGAAGATGGAGAGGGAGCAGAGGTAGGAAAAGGACCCAGAGGATACGGTGAGGGAAGGCAAATCGGGTGATGGGAAAGTGGAGGGTGGTTCTCAGTGCCTACAGTCTGAGGGCTTGATCAGGGTTGATTGTTTTAGACAATCATCTTACTGCCTTTGTTTGTGGTCATTATTCTATATCAAGCCTGATTTTAGATACTTTATTTTTGCCTAAAGCCTTTGGACCAGCAGCTCTTGGGTTTAGATCAGTGGTTCTCACTTCCCTCTGCACTTTAGAGTTACCTTTTAAAGAAACAGATTCCTGGGGCGCCTGGGTGGCTCAGTCGTTAAGCGTCTGCCTTCGGCTCAGGTCATGATCCCAGGGTCCTGGGATCAAGCCCCGCATCGGGCTCCCTGCTCCGCAGGAAGCCTGCTTCTCCCTCTCCCACTCCCCCTGCTTGTGTTCCCTCTCTTGCTGTGTCTCTCTCTGTCAAATAAATAAAATCTTTAAAAAAAAAAAAAAAAAAGAAAGAAAAACAGATTCCTGGGCCTCATCCCCAGAGATTCTGATGTGATGGGTCAAGGGTGGGGAAAGCTGCCAGGTAATTCCAATATGCAGCTGAATATGAGAACCAGTGGTGCAGACTTTTGCCGTGATTGCTTTCCTGACTTCTGCACTCAGTGCCTTGGCTGCCATCCAGGGTGCTGATTGTGTTCTCATGGGAAGCAAAAGACTGTACAGTAGCCTGCGCTGCTACTTGTGTCAATAGGTAGGAAGGTGTGTTAGTAGTTCAAATGGTCTGGGTCATAGAGTTTGTGATACACTCTAAGTAGATTGTGAATTTCCCAAAAATTACAATGTCTGTAAATGCTAAAGCAGCACTTTATTATTATTTAGGGGTGAGGGGGGATAAAGACCTTTGAATTTTGCGGTTTTGTTGAAGTTCTTAATTGTTTTTATATTGTAGACGTATGGAAATACCAACTCACAGTTGAGGTGACAGACTGCCATTCACAGGAGTTAACTAGCTGGTTGAACCAAATGCCTCCTGATTGCTTTGACGCTATGATTTTCTTTTATGTGACTGTCATTTCAAGTCCTGGGAAGAATGACAGTCCATAGATGCTTTAGTAGCATTTGAAAAAAGCTGGATATACCAGTTGTGGAGTATATAGTGATCATATGTGAACTTAATCTGGGATTAGGGCTGAGTAGGGAAGGGCACAGTGAGGATTTTATCGAATCGACAGGTGTTCTGTAGGGACTGACTGGTCTTGTGCCTGTGGGTGTTTGTGGTCGGTGTGGGGAAAGTGCACTAACGGATGTTACTGTCTGCTGTGAACCAGGCTGCCAGAGCTGCTGAAGGAGAGAGCAGACAGAAGTTCTTCACCCAAGATGTTAATGGCACCCTCTTAGAGTGAGTATCTTTTGTTTCCGAGCATCTGCTGTTACCATGCCTGGCTTGAGCAGGCTGGGGAAATGAGCATTGATTGAACTACATTAACGATGACCACTTATGAGAGAAAAAATGGTTTTTATTGTTTATTTATTTATTTTTTTAAAAGCGGGGGTGGCTACACCAAATATTTGTCTCCAAGAAATGATAGACCTTAAGTAACCTTAGGCAGCAGGTGTTATTAGAACACTGTTATAACAATCATGGCCAGTTGGAAGAGGATTTCTTGCAAGTATGAGATGAGAGAGAGAAAAAGTGTTGCTTGCCTGTCTTTGAGAATCCAGAAAAGTAAGAGATAACTTGGTGCAGCCGCCGGAGCCTGCTCTCCTGGGATCATTCTCTTTTCACTCTCACTTCTCCCAAGGGCAGGGTATATAAATACCATCTCGTGGCTCTTCTCCAGGATACCTGAACCTCTGAGATGTTGCACTGTATGAAGTAGATTAAAAAGCAAAAAAAAAAAAACTGCACATATAAACCCAAACCAGGTTCTTAGTATCCTGCCTTCCAGCTTTGCCAGCTTTCTCTCTGTTGTATTATTTAGCAGAGGAAGCTTGTGCTCAGCAAGTGAGGATTTTGCACATGTAAGAACAGTTGTCAAGGCTTGGGAATATTCTAGCAAATGACCAGGATGGGGATTGGCCTCCTGGGTCAGGAAGCCTGGACTATAGAGAGCACCTGAGGGTCAGCACACATGAGAGATTTGTGTCAACAATAGCGTGCTGGAGCATGCCAAATACAGAGAACTCAAAGGATTGAAGACAAATATTTTTCTGCTCATTTAGATGGGGACACTGGAGGGATGAGGATTTCCCTGACCTCCTTATTAGGGATAGAACTGGAAAAAAGGAAACGCTGTTGGAAGGTATTTCCTGTCTACAGGAAGTAACTCAATCACTTTCATTTTGAAAGCTCTTATGTGAAATTTAGTACTTCAGAGCTTGTTCTCTTGGGTTCTGTTTTCCTGACTACTTTTGAGTTGGTCTTGTCTTTGACCTGAGGGTCTTGAGCTTCCGTACCTAGCCAAGTTCGTCAGGTGTGGGAGTTCTGATTTGGCGACTGCTGGGGATCTGTTGCACTGGTCACTCAGTTACATTGCATGACCGACAGCATAAGGTTTGATCTATTGTTGGCTCTTAGTTTTCCTCTCTGCAGTAGGATGACCTCATGATGAGAGGAGCTCCAGGGAGCTGCAGGCTCTTGATGACTCTGTTCTGTTCTTCAGCATAGAGGTGCAAACTCGGGAGCTGAGTAGCCAAATCCGTTCTGGGGTGTATGCCTATCTTGCTTCATTCCTGCCCTGCAGCAAGGACACCCTGGTCAAACGTGCTCGGAAACTTCACCTCTACGAACAGGTGGGTGACTGTGGAGTGGAGTCCCTTGGCTTCAGGGCCCAGCGGAGAGGGTGACTGAGTCTTCACAGATGCCACATCTGCAGTTGTCCTGCCTTCGTGCGATTATTCCAGTAGTGTATCCTCAATATAAGGAGTGATGCATAAACCAGTCTTAGGATATGTGCTGCTCTCTGCAGGGGGGGCGTCTGAAGGAGCCTCTCCAGAAGCTTAAGGAAGCCATTGGAAGGGCAATGCCAGAGCAGATGGCCAAGTACCAGGATGAATGCCAGGCACACACACAAGCCAAGGTCGCTAAGTAAGTGTGTCTCCTGGCTCTCACGTGACATTATCCTCTTGCCGCTTCTCTTTCTTTTTTTCCCCCCCCATTATTACATTTGTGAATGAGACTCTTGGCTCTTCTGCAGCATTTTCACCTTCTCTTAGAAGCCCGGGGTGGGGCTTTGGGCAGGGGGGAGGTGGTGGATATGGGAGGAAGTAGTTCTTCCATGGTGGTGACTTTAGGGTCCCATTGGTCCTATTCACACTATAGGATGCTGGAAGAGGAGAAGGACAAGGAGCAGAGGGAGCGGATGTGCTCTGATGAGGAAGAAGATGAGGAAAAGGGGGGCAGGAGGATAATGGGACCCCGGAAGAAGTTCCAGTGGAATGATGAAATCAGGTGTGCCCAAACTGGGACCTTGCCTCATTGGAGGGTTTGTGGGGCCAGTGTCTGAGCATGTTCCTGTGTTTCTAATGAAGGTTAGAATCATTTACTTTAATCAGGGCTGCTGAAAGCACATGATTGAAACCTTGAAAGAAGCATTTGGGGTAGTTTGAAGTTTTTGACTTGTCTCTGCCCCTCAGGGAGCTGCTCTGCCACGTGGTGAGGATAAAGCTGGAGAGCTACGATCTGGAGAGGAACAACAGGACCCAGTCTTGGGAGGACTATGTGAAGGCCTTTCTGGATGCTGAGGTCAAACCTCTGTGGCCCAAAGGCTGGATGCAAGCCAGGTGAGGGCCGTGAGCAGCCAGTATGGTCCATGTGGTGAGGAGGTGGAGCATTCTGGCGGTAAAGAAATATTTGAGTGCTTCTGTTGTGCCAGGCCAACAGGGTCCCATCCCTCAGGAGGTCACCATCTAGCTGACTCAACCCCCATCTTACTAGAGTAGCCGGGCGGTGTATGGTTGCTGGGAATGGCTCTTATTCTTCCTTTGAAGAGGGAAGTTATCTGTGGGGTTTTTGTCTTTGTCATTCTTTGTCACACTTCAGCTCCTGGTTGGGGCATGCTCTTCTCACCTCAGTCTGCCCTTACCTGTTTTGAGATAATGGCTCCTCGTAGAAGTTGAGAGGTAGATTCATCTTGGAAACATCTTCCTGTTCTGAACAGAAGTCTCATTTTCGAGTAGCAGGCTGACTGCTTATTGGAGTTAAGTCCTGACCTTCCATGTTACGTGGCTCAGGTGAATGGACTACAGCTGCCATCCACAGGCAGGAAAGCTGGCTGGAGCTAGTGCTCTTCCCCCCGCCCCCACTGTGGGAAAATAGACTTTACATAAAATTTACCATCTTAACCATTTTTAGGTGCATAGGTCAGTGGTTTTTTTTTTAAAGATTTTATTTATTTATTTGACAGAGAGCACAAACGAGGGGAGCGGCAGGCAGAGGGAGGAGCAGGCTCCCCGCTGAGCAGGGAGCCGGACGTGGGGCTCGATCCCAGGACTCTGGGATCATGACCCGAGCTGAAGGCAGCCGCTTAACTGACTGAGCCACCCAGGCGCCCCGTCAGTGGTTTTAAATACCTTTACATTGTTGTGCAACCATCACCATCCATTTCCATAACTCTTTTGATCTTACAAAACTGAAACTCTGTACCCATTAAACAATAACTTCACATATCCCACCCCTCAGATTCTCTGACCACTGTTCTACTTTCTGTCTATGATTTTGACTCCTCTGAGTACCTCATAGAAGTGGAATCATACAGAATTTGTCTTTGTGTAACTGGCTTATTTCACTTAGTGTAATATCCTCAAGGATTTGTCTATATTACACATTACAGAATTGCTTCTTTTTTAAGGCAGAATAATATTCCGTTGTATGTATAGAAGACATTTTGCTTATCCACAAATCTGTTGATACTTAGGTTTCCATATTTTAGCTATTGTGAATAATGCTGTTATGAACTTGGGTGTACAAATACCTCTTCAACACCCTGCTTTCAGTTCTTTTGTGTGTATGCCTAGAAGTGGAATTGCTGGATCATGTGATAATTGTATGTTTAATTTTTTGAGGAACCATCAATGATTTCCATAGTGGCTGTGTCATTTTGCATTTCCACCAGCAGTGCACAAGGGTTCCAATTTGCCTACGTTCTGCCAGTACTCGACGTTTTCTGGGTTTTTGATGGTAGCCACTGTAATGGACCTGAGCTGATATCTCCCTGTAGATTTGATTTGAATTTTCCTAGTGGTCAGTGGTGTTGAGCATCTTTTCATGTACTAATGAGCCATTTATGTATCTTTTTGAAATGTCTATTCAAGTCCTTCACCCATTTTTTATTTATTTTTTATTTTTTTTAAGATTTTATTTATTTGACAGAGAGACACAGTGAGAGAGGGAACACAAGCAGGGGGAGTGGGAGAGGGAGAAGCAGGCTTCCCGCGGAGCAGGGAGCCCGATGGCGGGCTCGATCCCAGGACCTTGGGATCATGACCTGAGCCGAAGGCAGACGCTTAAAGGTCTGAGCCACCCAGGCGCCGCGTTCACCCATTTTTGAATTGGGTTAATTTGTTTCATTGTTGAGTTTCAGGAGTTCTTTTTGTATTCTGGATATTAATCCTTGACACCCTTAACAGATGTGGTTTCCAAATATTTTCTCCCATTTTGTGAGTTGCCTTTTTACTCTGTGGATAATATCTTTTGGTGCACAAAATTTTTAAATTTAATGAAGTCCAATTTGTGTACTTTTTGTTGCCTGTACCTTTGGTGTCATATCTGAGATATAATTGTCAGATCCCGTGTCATGAAGCTGAGTTAATTTTTGTATATGGCGTTAAGGGTCCAACTTCAGTTTTTTGCATGTGGTATCTAGGTTTCGCAGCACCATCTGTTGAAAAGACTGTCCTTCTTTTATTGGTCTTTGCACCTTTGTCAAAAATCATTTGACCACACGTGTGAGGGTTTTATTTCTGGGCTCTCTGTCCTCTTGCATTGGTCTTTGTGTCTGCCTTTATGTCAATAACACACTGTTTGGATTACTGTGGCTTTGTAGTACGTTTTGAAATCAGGAAGTGTGATTCTCCAGCTTTATTCTTTTTCAAGATTATTTTGGCTATTCAGGGTCCCTTGAAAATCCATACGAATTTTAGGATGGGTTTTTCTATTTCTGCAAAAAACACATTAGGATTTTGCTAGCGATAGCATTGAATCTGTAGATTGCTTTGGGTAGTACTGAGATTACAATTCAATAATATTAAGTTGTCCAGTCCATGATGGGTTGTTTCCATTTATTTATGTCGTTCAGTAATGTTTTGTCATTTTCACTGTACAAGTCTCTTAGGTCCTTGATGAGGTTAATTCCTAAGCTTTTCTGTTTTTGTTTTTTTTTCTTTTGATGCTGTTATGAATAGAATTATTTTTGTAATTTCCTTTTAGATTGTTCATTTTTCATGTACAGAAATACAACTCATTTTTGTGTGTGTTGATTTTGTATCTTGCTACTTTGCAAAATTCATTCTAAAATTTTTTGGAATCTTTACAGTTTTCTAAATAAAAAATCATATCTGCAAACAGGGCTCACCTTCTCCTTTCCAATTTGGATGCCTTTTGTTTCTCTCTCTTGCCTAACTGCTATGGTTAGAACTCATAGTACTAGGTTGAATAGAAGTGGTGAAAGCCTGCATTCTTACCTTGTTCCTGATCTTAGAGGAAATGCTTCATTTCCCATTATGATGTTCCCTGGGGGGGGGGGGGGGGGTCATTTTTGGTTTTTTTTTTTTGGGGGTTTTGTTTTTTTTTTTTTTTTTGGTTTTTTTTTTTTGGGGGGGGGGGGGGGGGGGTTCATATTTGGCTTTTATTATGTGGAGGTATTCCTGTTTCTAGTTTGTTGAGTGTTTTTATCATGACAGGGTGTGGAATTTTGTCCTTTGCTTTTTCTGCATCAATTGAAATGATCATGTGGGGTTTTTTTCCTTCATTCTGTTGATGTGGCATATTACACTGATCAGTTTTCATATGTTGAATCACCCTTGCATTCCAAGCATAAATCTCACTTGGTTGTGGGCACCTGGGTGGCTCAGTCGGTTAAGCGTCTGCCTTCGGCTCAGGTCATGTTCCCAGGGTCCTGGGATTGAGTCCCCCATCGGGCTCCCTGCTCAGTGGGGAGCCTGCTTCTCCCTAAACCCCTCCCCCCCTCGTGAGCTCTCTCTCTCTCAATAAATAAATAAAATCTTTAAAAAAAACCCAAAAACCTCACTTGGTCATGATGTATAATGTTTTTAATATTCTCCTGAATCCTGTTTGCTAGTAGTTGTTGGGGAGTTTTGCATCAGTGTTAATAGGGGATATTGGTCTGTAATTTTCTTGTGGTGTCTTTGCCTGGTTTT
Source organism: Phoca vitulina (assembly GCF_004348235.1). NCBI lineage: Eukaryota > Metazoa > Chordata > Mammalia > Carnivora > Phocidae > Phoca > Phoca vitulina. Next base: position 1,215,541 of record NW_022589805.1, read on the forward strand.
GGTATCAGGGTGATGCTGGCTTCATAGAATGAATTTGTAAGTCTTTCCTCTTCAGTTTTTTGGAAAAGTTTGAGAAGGATTGGTAGTAGTGCTTTACGTATTTGGTTGAATCCACCCATGAAGCCATTATCAGGTCCAGGTCTTTCCTTTGTCAGGAGATTTTTGATAACTGATTCAGTCCCCTCACTAGTTACAAGTCTAGTCAGATTTTGTATTTCTTTGGGAAATAGAGAAAGTCTTAGTAGGTTTTGTGTTTGTAGGAATTTGTCCATTTCAACTAGGTAATCCAATTTGTTGTGTGCCGTTGTTCATAGTACTCTCTTAGAATCCTTTTTTATTGTAGAATCAGTAGTAACGTCCCCACTTTCTTTCCTGATTTTGGTAATTTGAGTATTCTCTTGAACATTATTAGTCCATCTAGCTAAAGGTTTGTCAATTGTGTTGATGTTTTCGAAGAACCAACTTTTGCTCTTACTGATTTTTCTCTGTTGGTTTATTCTGTTTTATTTACCTATGCTCTAATCTGTATTTCCTTCCTTCTACTTTCTTTAGGTTTAACTTATTCTTTTTCTAGTTCCTTAAGTTGTAGAGTTAGGTTGTTGATTTGAGATTTGTTTTTTACAATGTAAATGTTGATAGCTGTAAGTACTCCCTTTGCATCCTTTGTATCATAAGTTTTGGTATATTGTGTTTTCATTTTCATTCATCTTTAAGTATTTTCTAGTTTCCTTTGTGATTTTTTTCTTTGATTCATTGATTGTTTAAGAAGTATGTTGGTTAATTTCCACAATTTTGTGTATTTTTCAGTTTCACTCATACTACTAATTTGTAACTATATCCTCTGTGGTCAGAGAAGATACTTTGTATGGTGTCTATCTTTTTAAATCTTTCTTTTTTTTTTTTTTTTTTTAAAGATTTTATTTATTTATTTGAGAGAGAGAGAATGAGACAGAGAGAGCACATGAGAGGGGGGAGGGTCAGAGGGAGAAGCAGGCTCCCTGCCGAGCAGGGAGCCCGATGCGGGACTCGATCCCGGGACTCCAGGATCATGACCTGAGCCGAAGGCAGTCGCTTAACCAACTGAGCCACCCAGGCGCCCTAAATCTTTCTTTTTTTTAAGATTTTATTTATTTGAGAGAGAGAGCATGAGCAGTGAGGAGGGGTGTAGAGGGAGAGGGACAAGCAGACTCCCTGCTGAGCAGGGAGCCCGATGGGGGACTGGATCCCAGGACCCCGGATCATGACCTGAGCCGAAGGTAGACGCTTAACCGACTGAGCCACCCAGGTGCCTCTTATCTTTTTAAATCTCTTGAGACTTAATTCGTGACCTAACATATGGTCTGTCTTGGGAAATGTCCTATATGCACTTGAGAAGAATGTGATTCTGTTGTTGGGTAGAGTGTTCTGTGTATGTTGTTAGATCTAGTTGGTTTACTGTGTTAAGTTTTCTACTGTCTTATTTGTCTTATGTCTGGTGTTCTATCCATTATTGTGAGTGGGGTACTGAAGTCTCCTATTGTAGAATTGTCCATTTCTCCTTTTACTTCTGTCAGTTTTTGCTTCCAGTATAGGAATGGTTATAATTATTATATCTTCTTGCTGTTTTGAAGTTTTTATTAATATGTCCTTCTTTGTCTTGTAATCTTTCTTGATTTAAAGTGTATTTTGTCTTATATCAGCATGGCCTCCCCTGCTCTCTGTGGTTATTATTTGTGTGGAATATCTTCTTCCATCCTTTTGCCTTCAATGTGTTTGTCTTTGGGTCTCAAGTGAGTTCCTTATAGACAGCATTGAGTTGGATCATGTGTGTTTATCCATTCTGCCAATCTTTGTTTTGATTGGAAAGTTTAATCCATTCATATTTAAATTAATTACTGATAAAGGAAGGGCTTGCTTCTATAAGTTCAATGACCTATAAAAGCGCTGCTCTCTGGGCGCCTGGGTAGCTCAGTAGTTAAGCATCTGCCTTTGGCTCAGGTCATGATCCCAGGGTCCTGGGATCGAGCCCTGCATAGGGCTCCCTGCTCAGTGGGAAGCCTGCTTCTCCCTCTCCCACTTCCCCTGCTTGTGTTCCCTCTCTCTCTCTGTCTCTTTCTGTCAAATAAGTAAATAAATAAATATTTATCTATCTATCTATCTATTTATCTAAAAAAAAGGCGCTGCTCCCTTATAGTTCTGTCCCCACTTTGGTTGCTGAGGTCACAAAATTACATTTTTAGAGATTGTGTGCCCCAAAACATTAGCTAATAATTTTAAAAATGCATTAGTGTCTTAAATTATGTAGAAAACAAGATTCGGAGTTACAAACTAAAGTTACAGTAATACTAGCTTTTACACTAATAATTGCTGTTTTTTTCTTTAAATGTATTAGTCTCTTAAATCATGTAGAAAATGAAAAGTTCAGTTACGAACCACTGTTAGGAGAATACTAGCTTGTTTTTTTAAAGATTTATTTTATTAGCGCACGCGAGAGAGAGCACATGCGCCCACACATGTGCAGGGGGAGGGGCAGAGGGAGAGGGAGAGAGAATCTCAAGCAGATTCTGCACGGAGTGTGGAGCCTGATGCAGGGTTCGATCTCATGACCCTGAGATCATGACCTGAGCTGAAATCAAGAGTCAATCACTTAACCATCTGAGCCACCTGGGCACCCTGAGAAAACTAGCTTTTATAATTGCCCTTGTATTTCCTTTTTTGAGATCCTTATTTCTTCACATGACTTTTAAGTACTGTCTGGTGTCCTTTTTATGTAACCTCACAGGGTGCCCTTGAGCATTTCCTGCAGGGCAGTCCAGTGGTCACGATGTCCTTCAGCCCTTGTCCATCTGGGAGTATCTTCATATATCCCCCACTTCTGAAGGACAGTTTTGCTGGATATATGATTCTTGTTGGACCTTTTCTTTTAGCACTTTGGATATATTAGCCCACTATCTTCTGGCCTCCAACTTTTCTGATGAGAAATCTGTTGATAATTTTATGTGATGATTTTACTTCTCCCCTTGGGCTTTCAAGATTCTGTCTTTGTGTTTTAAAAGTTTGATGACAATGTTTCTCTGTGTGGGGTTCATCTTGGAGTTCATTGAGCATCTTGGATGTTTATGTTCATCTTTTTCATTGGGGGGTTTTTAGCCGTATTTCTTCCACTGCTCTCTCTGCCCTTTCTGCCCTCTCTTCTCCTGGGACTTCTACAGCAGGTGGTGTCCCACACATCCCTCTGCTCTGTTCACTTTTCTTCCGTCTTTTTTCTCTCTGTTCCTCAGACTTGATTTCCATTATCCTCTGTTCGCTCACATCTGTGTTTGAACATCTCCAAGGAATTTTTCATTTCAGTTACTGCACTTAAAAGCTCCAGAATTTCTTAATTTCTTTTTAGGTTTTCCGTCTCTTTATTGGTATTTCCATTTTGTTCACATATTCTTTTTTTACTTTATCTACATCTTCCTGTAGTTCTTTGAGCATCTGTAAGATCATTGTTTTAAAGTCTTTGTCTAGTGTATTTGCCATTAGGTCTTTTTCAGGAAGAGTTTCTGGGTATTTTTTCCCTTGAATGGCCCATACTTTCCTGTTTGTTTGTATGCCTTATGATTTTTTTCTATGCATGTGTGTGGAGCACTGGACATTTGAATTGAATGTGGTAACTCTAGAAATCAGATTCTCTCACTTCCCCAGGGTTTACTTTTTGTTTGTTATTGTTTTTATTGCTTGGTTTTTTTGGAGATATAATTGACATATAACATTAGTTTCAGGTGTACAACATAATGGTTTGATATTTGTATGTGTTGTGAAATGCTTACTACAGTAAATCTAGGGATCATCCATCATCTCACATAGTTACAATTTTTCTTTTGATGAGAACTTTTTTTTTAAGATTTTTATTTATTAGGCAGAGAGCACGAGCAGGGGGGAGGGCTAGAGGGAGGGGGAGAAGCAGACTCCCCGCTGAGCAGGGAGCCTGATGCAGAACTCAATCCCAGGACCCTGGGATCATGACCTGAGCCGAAGGTAGGCACTTAACCGACTGAGCCACCCAGGTGCCCTGACGAGAACTTTTTAAGATTGACTCTCTTAGGGGCACGTTGGTGGCTCAGTTGGTTTAGCGTCTGACTCTTGATCTCAGCTCAGGTCTTGATCTCAGGGTCATGAGTTCAAGCCCTACGTTGGAGCCTACTTAAAAAAAAACAACAAAAAAGGATGCCTGGGTGGCTCAGTCGGTTAAGCATCTGCCTTTGGCTCAGGTCATGATCCCAGGGTCCTGGGATCGAGTTCCTCATCTGGCTCCTTGCGCAGTGGGGAGTCTGCTTCTCCCTCTCCCTCTGCTTCCCCCCCACATTCGTGCTCTCTTTCTCTCTCTCTCCTCTCTCTCTCATAAGTAAAATGTTTTTTTTTAAAAAAAAAGATTGACTCCCTCCGCAACTTTTGAACATGCAATACAGTATTGTTAACTATGGCCCCCATTCTGTATATTGTTTTTGTTTTTGCGAAGGTTGTGGGCGGTCTCTGTGCCTGGGAGCAGCCTGCAGTGTAAACTTAATGTCTTCCCAGGTCTTGTCTGAACCCTTCCTTGGGCACATATACTCACTTTCTCATTTTTCCCCGTATACGCAGTTGTTTTGAATGGTCTGTTTCTTAATATCTGTCTCCTGAAAGTGGGAAAGTGAACAGTGAAGGAGGGGAAAAGGGCACCAGTTTTTCAAATCCCCTGGAAGTCACCTCAGCCAGAGGGGCAAGGGCCTGCCACAGGTGGGTGGTGTGGGCAGGGGTGGGAGGTTGACAGCAGTGGCTGCCCACCTCTTTGTCTGCATCTCTGTGATGAAAAGCAGCAGTCAGCAATCAGGGCAAAGATTCCCGATACTTGGAGCACAGGGTCATTTTTGCCCACCCTAGTTCCTGTAAGCTGCTTTGGGGACATATGTATGGCTGCCTGCCATGGGGCTGGGAACAGAAGGCTGCAACTGTGCTAAGAGCTGAAATTTGCAGCAATTTACCCTCCAGGCCCTCCCTTATAATTTGTAAGCCTTCAATACACTCTAGAATTCCAAAATCATTATTCTAGTTTAAGATTTATTTATTAGAGAGAGAGAAAGTGCGAGTATGTGAGGGGCAGAGGGAGAGGGAGAGAGAGAATCTTCAAGCAGACTCCACTTTGAGTCTGAGCCAAATCAAGAGTCGGACGCTCAACCGACTGAGCCACCTAGACACTCCCAAAATAGTTGTTTTAGATTCTATTAGTGCAGTTGTTGTCCAGGTGGGTAGACAATTCCCGGTGCTTCCTACTCCACCATCTTCCCAGGATCCAAAGCATGGAGCCTTTCTTTGTCTGTGTCCCTTCTTTAGGTGGACTTGGCTCTTTTCTTTAGATTGAACACCTGAAAGTGCATAGGGGGGCGCCTGGGTGGCTCAGTTGTTAAGCGTCTGCCTTCGGCTCAGGTCATGATTCCTGGGTCCTGGGATTGACCCCACATTGGGCTCCCTGCTTAGCAGGAAGCCTGCTTCTCCCTTTCCCACTCCCCCTGCTTGTGTTCCCTCTCTTGCTCTCTCTCTGTCAAAAAAATAAATAAAATCTTAAAAAAAAAAAAAAAGTGCATAGGGAGGGGCATAAAGAAAATTCTGTTGTTTCTCTGGAGAAAGACGTGCTGTGGTCACTCCACATCTCACTCTTGGAAGGGATGAGAATCAGCAATAAGGAAAGCACTCCTGCCTTTAGGGGAAAAATCACTATGAGAAATTTTGCGGCAGAACCATAGCTTTTTTGGGTCACTCCTAGACTGTTTGCTTTCCAGTGGCCAGTGCAGCCATTTTAGGAATTAAGCTCACCAGGCCACTGACATTTAAGGTGTAATAGCCACTGAGTACCAGGGATGGCAGGAAAGCTCTAGAAGCAGAGAGCCTGCCTTCAGGGGCTTTCCACAGACTGCCTAGTGTTCTCTCTCTGTTTCAGGACTCTGTTTAAGGAGAGCAGACGAGGCCATGGGCACTTGACATCAATCCTGTGAGTGTCTCAGTATTTTCTCTTCTCAGGGCGACTGTTATTTTCACCTCCTTTGTGGATCTCCTCTAAACCGTTTCTGTGTTCATTCCTTTGAACAGGGCCAAGAAGAAAGTAATGGCCTCTTCCAAAATCAAGATGAAGGTGAGTCAGCCTGCTCAGGTCATGTGCTCTTCTCCTCTCTCTCCAGCCATGCGTATGAAACCTCTTAAGTGACTAGAGCAGCTCATTGAGGTTGGCTGGACTGGGGGACAGCTCTTCAGGATGGCACCCTTGAGGCTGTCCAAGAGGCAGCCTGCCCATCGCAGGAGCCTGAGGTTGGCAGGGCAGAGACCTGAGCCAGGCCACTTAGTACCTTCCAGCCTTAGTTCTAGGAGACAGTACCCATCTGGCCCGTTCCTAGGGTGGTGGTGGTGGTGGTGGTGGTGGTGGTCGGATTTCAATGAGGTCTTCCTGACAGTCCTCTGAGGAGTGAAGAGCCCCTGCAGATGTGAAGGTCGTATAGTGTGATGATACTCTTTTCGTGAAAGAACGCTGCTAGCCAGGTGCAGGTTTGCCTGGAGCTGTACCGGAAGGGACAGGTGGCTTTGTTGTGTTTGCCTGGTGGAGATGGGGGGAACTAAAAACCATCTTAGGCATTGCAGAAGCCTTTCAATGTAGTAAAAATTGCTGTTTTATTGAAATTTTTAACAGCTCATATGGCTTTATAGTGTCCTTAACCGTACATAAACAGTCCATGAGAATAAGCTGTGTAAACTCTGTATTCTAAAGTATCTGTTGAGGTCCTACAGTGTCTAGGACAAATTGCATTAAACACTTGGAATGTGAGAGTGATGAGGTAGACCCTGTTCCCACTCCTGTGACAGGACTTTTCCTTTGCACCCAACTGAGGAGACAGATGCTGGAGAAGACCAAGGAGGAGAAGAAAGCTAATTTAAGGCAATTCTCATGCCATGCATCATTTTCTGATTGCAGCTGGGAGTACTCTGAGACAGTGTGTGCCCAGTAGGGAGAGCATCTCTTTGCTCGAGTCTTACGCTTTTTCAGAAACAGAGAAGAAGAGTTTCTTTGTGGGTGGATGGGTACCTAGCAAGAAAGCATGCTTGGTAAGCCCAGCCCCAGCCAGCCAGACAGGAGCCAGAGGGGGTGAAGGAGTTCAGCACTTTCAAGTCCAAGCAGGCGTGGCAACCGCTCTCTTCCTGTCTTGTTTTGTGATTGTACAGGAAGACCTGGTTCTTTGGGCCTTGTGGTGTTCTCACATTTGTGTTCTCACCACAGGGCCAGTGTTGGCACCTTTGGACATTTCTAAACATCAGAATTCCTGCTTTCCTTTAGGAATCATCTACTAAGCCTGATAAAAAGGTTTCCATCCCACCAGGCCAGATTGGCGGCCCCCTGGCTTTGCCTTCAGAACACCCGGGAGGAGGCCTGAGCACTGGGGCTGCAAACAGGGAGCTCTCAGCCCAGGCATCTGGCAGCCTTGCTAATCCTGCTCCTATCAACCTGGAGGACTCGTTGGATGGAGACTTGATCCGTAATTCAGCCTCCTCATTGGAGGTGGTATCTAAGGAACTGGCTGTGCTGAGCAGCAGAGCAGGTGGGAGCTCTGAGTTCCCACTGCCGGCACCCTCAAAAGCACCTGCAGAGAAGATGGTGGGCGTCATGTGTTCAGAAGAGAAGAGGAACTTTCCAAAGCCCAGCCCTTCTGCCCCACCAGCCTCTAGTTCCCTGCAGTCTCCCCTCAATTTTCTGGCCGAACAGGCTTTGGCACTGGGGCAGTCCTCTCAGGAGACAAAACCAGAGAGCTCTGGCTACAAAGAGCTGTCCTGTCAGGCCACGCTCAGCAAGGGCCTGTCGGAAGTGCACCAGTCCAAAGCAAAGCACCATGGCTTGCCACGGACGCCTCACGCACCCCAGGCGGCAGCTCCTGTGCCTGGCCCCCAAGTCAAAGTCTTTCATGCAGGCACTCAACAGCAAAAGAGCTTCACCCCTCCAGCTCCTTTTGTCAATAAGCTCCAGGGCCCAAAGCCTTCCTCCCCGCAGTGCCATCGTTCCCTCCTCCAGCTTGTGAAGACAGCAACCAAGGGCCAGAGCTTCCATCCCTCCACGCCGGCCTCTTCAGGAGGCACACCAGCCTCTAGCAGCAACTCTCATAAGACCCCAGCCTCGTCCTCCACTGCCCTGAGCCATCCAGCAAAACAGCACTCAGCCAGCTCTTCAGGGCCATCTTACAAGAATAGTCCCTTTGCCAGCTCGGTCTCTAAACACGGGGTTTCTTCTGGCAGCTCTTCCTCTGGAGGAACACCAGTCCAGAGCTCTGCTTCCGGGAACCTGCTCCCCGGCGTACAGCCTCCCTCCACAGGACCGTCTGCCAGCAGACCTGTCCCAGGCTCTGCAGTGAAAAAACCACCTGTTTCCCAGAAGCTGACCCTGGTGGCCCCTCCGGGTGGTCCAAGTGGAGACTCCAGTGGTGGGACCCAGGGAGTGGCAAAGCTACTGACCTCCTCCCTGAAGTCCAGCGCGGTTAGCAGCGTGACATCGTCTACCTCCTTGCCAGTGAGTGTCCTGGCACAGCAGCCCGCCCCTCGTGGGTCTTGTGGACAGGGCCACTTGCCTTGCCCTGCTCGGAGAGTGAGATCTGACACTGAAGGTCAGGTAGGAACAGTGAGCCCGGAAATTGGAAGGAGGACTGGGCTTCCTGTTTTCAGGTCTTTACTTTTCTGGTGGTAGGAATCTTAGGAGAGCCTGAAACTTCTCTTGAGGATGAGCAGAGGGAAAGGCCTGGTTTGCAGGGATGCTATGATCGTGGGTGCTATAGAACGAGCCACAAAACTCCTTTCCTATCTCATAGCTCCTACTTGTCCATCTCTCCAAACAAGTAAACGAAATGCTGTCACCGCTCAGATCATCAGCTTTGTGGAGATGTTCATGCCCCAGGAAGAGTGACTCTTTTGGTTGGGTTTTAAAGGATTCTGTAGGTCAGACAGAGGCAGTTTGGCAGAGTCCAGTGGTTAATGAGGCTTGCCTGTGGGTAATTACAAGAAGTTTGGATGCAGGTTGGGGGCATGGGAGAGAGCAGTTGTTTTCATTTTTCCAGTATATAAAAGGATTATGTGTTTACAGAGACAAAACTATAGAAAGGTATGTTCAGCAAGGTCTCACCTGCCTCTATCCTGTCCTACCACCCTTGCAAGGTGACTATATTCCTTAGTTTCACATTTTTCCTGTTTTGTCTAAAACAAAGATCAGTACAAACAAATATATGTGTGTATGTTTTATGTATATAAATATGGACACACCAGTGTTTGTGCCTACATCTGTGGATATCCTTCCTTTCTTGCACAAAGGAGGCATAGTTAATACCCAGCTTTTTAAGTGAACACTGTCCTAGGAGCCATTCCACGCCAGTTCAGAGGCTGTCCTCTTCCTTCCTCTGGGGCGGCAGATCACGGGGCACCTTCCTGAGGGGTGGTCTACGAGTGGGTCCCCACGTCCGTTTCCAGCCTTGGTCTGTGTGTGAGCTGCGGACGGAGCTGGCGTTCTGACCATGCTGTGTTTCCTCCCCAGAAAGGAACGAGTGGGGCTGTGCTGCTGGCCAGCTCCTCGCCCTTAAATCTGCTGTCTGCATCCTACAAGTCCGGCAGCCCGAAACTGCCCGGAGCCATGAACTCCAGCTCCCTGGGGATCATCTCCCAGTTTCCCCTCCACGTGCTCTCCTTCAGCGCCGAGTCCTCTGCGAAAGCAGGGGTTTCCAAGGATGCCATCGTCACGGGTCCTGCCCCTGGGACATTCCACCACGGCCTCAATCATAGTAAGTGCTGCTCTCATTTCTCCTCATGCTGGAGGGACAGAAGGTTCCCCAGCGCCTGTGCCCCCATTGATGAGTTCTGTTGTCGTGTGCTGGGTTCCTGTGTTTTGTCTGGTGTGTGACCATGGGCAGCGTTCCTGGGATCCATGCTGAGCCCTCCCTCCCCTTGGGGTTCTCACCCAGAACCGGTCCAGTAGGTTGTCTGGGCTCTCAACCGCTGAAGCAGCTTTTCTGTTCCTGTCTTCAATGTGTGTGTTTTGTTCTTTTCTCCCCTCCTGTTTTCTCTCAGGTCTCCTGGCTGGCTTGCATTCCAGCCCACCCCGTGCAGCGCCTCTCCCACACGCTGCCGTGTCCACCCACATCCCGCAGAGTCTGCCAGGTAATTGCCAGGTGATCAGAGTGCCGTGCATCCCGTACCGTCATTCTGCTCCCTACCCATTAGATGCCTTGTCTGCTGCCAGGGAGTTCAGTGTCTTCAGCTTGCTGTTACAGTGTCGTCCTGGTTTGTCCTTCAAGACTCTGGCTCTTCGGGTACTCAGAGAGACTGACAGAGGCTTCCACTTTGAAATTTCCCCTCGTTCCCCACTTGGAACTGCCACTGGGTCAGCCTTACCCTGTGTGATCACAGGGGAAGTTGTAATGGCCTGTGTGTGAGGCAGGTGAATTCCCTTAGCTAAAGTTGGTGCTCACATCGGTGCTAATACCCAAGGGCAAATTGGGGCACTGAAAGGCCTTTACGTTTAAGCTGCTGCACCTTCCAGGTGCTGCCAGCTAAACTTTTAAGTGAAAGGGAGAGCCCAAACAACAGCAAGGTCACAGGGACAAGGTCTTAGGAGGGACCCTTACTTGTGATATCAGCCTGTGTGCCAGAGAGGAGCATCTTTCATTTGAGTTCAGGGGTGAAGGCAGACATTAGGGAGCACAGCAGGACCTGGGGCAGCATTCCTCTTCTCTTCCTGCTTTTCATCTCTGTAGGTCAGTAGATTTCAGAAAGGGATGTGGTATTGCTGTGAGAAGGCCGCACAGATGCTCCAGCTGGCACCTTCCTAGTAAGTGATTGGCCTCTTCCTGTGCTGGAACATGATTCGTAAACACGCCTAATGGCACACTGGTGGGAAGCCTCATGGGATCTTGGTTTTGGCCTACTGCGCTCTTCTTACTACTCTAGACCTGCTCCAGAGAGGACCGGCGATGCTACTTCAGTCAGGGGAGAGCCATTCTTCAGGAAGCTGAGCCTGGGTAGCCCTGGTGCACAGGTGCTAGGGTGGGAGTAAGACAGGGAGCTTGCCTGGCTGGGCATGCCTGTGGCCTGACGATTCCCAAGTCTGTGTCTATCTCCAGATTTGCTATGGATCTCTGGCCCCCATGTTCCAAGGCTGATGCATTCCTAGTGAACACCGTAGGCCGTCTGGGCATAAGACTGGACTGAAAATTTTCAAGATGGAAATTTTGCTTCTTTAGAGAAAGGAACCAAGGGGCTAAGCTTCCTGGAATAACAATGACTCCATTTTCCTCTAGAGAAGCCATAGCTACAGTGGACTTACTCTGCAAACTGGCGGCTGCTGTAGTAGCTAAGAGGATAATATGGGGGTCACAGAGCCACCTAGGTGAGAGTGTGTGGTTTGAAAGATGGCACATCACAGTGCCAAGAGATGCTCCACTTAGCAGAAAGAGCATAGTTAGTCGGGCCTTTCCTCTGAAGAGGTCACAATTTCCGTGGCACACGGAATGTCACACTTTCAAACAGAAACAAAATAATTGAAGAGCCATTGGAACATGACTGTTGGCCTGTGATATTTTCAACAACAGAAAAAAGGAAAAGCACTTTCCTGTACTCTCTCTGTCTCCTTTAGCCCTTCTTCACGTTGGAGGATTACATTGAGTGGTTGTAAATGAAAAGCTGCCTGCTTATTTCAGCTGTGTGACTGTGTCTGCTTTGCTTTCTTTCCCATGCAGACTCGGAATGCTAGCACCTTTGAACTTGTCTTTGTAGGGCCTGAGGGTTTTGATGGTGAGAGTGCTCACTGCTGCTTGAGCGGAGCGCAGCGCGCCAGGGGATGGTGGTGGTAGCGGGGGACGGAAGCGGCTCTGGGTGCGTGGCACGCAGTGGGCAGCTGCCATCACAGAGCTCAGAGTGCCATGCACACTGCAAGCTGCCGCAAGTAGCAGTGCACTCAGTCTCTGGCAAGGGTTTTTGGGCTCAGCGTTCAGGGGCCTTTTGCTATTTAGGTGATCTCCTTGAGGTTTTGTTACTGCCACCTTGAGGGAATCCGAGATCCTGAAAGACTTGTGTTATTTTTGCTTATTCTTTTCCAGATGCTTCTCAACTTCATGGAAAAGGGCCCGGTGTACCACGGAAATTGTGATCTCTTCAGAGGAAAGGCCCGACTTAACTTAGGTCTGGGCGGAAGCTGAACAAGTAGGTCTCAGAAACTGGATAATCACTATGCTCTTTCTGCCCCGATTGGCTTTCTTCTGGAGAAGGTGTGAGTGCTAAGTGGAGCATCTCTTGGCACTGTGATGTGCCTTCTGTTAGGGGAGCAGCCCTGGGCTTCTCCGGAGGCACGGACTGGTCTGGTGCTCCGGGCTGCGCGGCTGTGTCATGGACAATCGTTGGAGGGGCAGCTCTGGGCTGGGGTGCGCGCTGGGTCATGTACGAAGCTCTGGTGTCAGGGCGGAGCAGTTGGCACACGTGCTTTAAATCCACCTGACCCCTGGCATTTGGTCAGAGTACCTCATGGTGCCCTAGTGGTCAGGGACTCCTTCTGGCCACAGTGGGATCCCTGGATGGTCATGGTGTCTGTCCCATCCTCAGGCTGTGTGCTCAACAGGACAAAAACCTCCCAGCTAATACAACAGCTGGGAGACTTACCTTACCTTGTTTTTTTGGAAAAATACTCAGAACACCTAACGTGTGCTCATCATGGTGGGGGCCAGCATCTCTGCTGAACGTGACAATGAAGCTCTTTCAGAGAAAAGACCTTTGTAGATTCAACAGTTGTGACAGGATTTTTAAAGACACTTATTTTGGTCCAGATTTCATCATTACCATTAATGCATTGGATAGAATGGGACTGCTTTTCGCATGTCATATTATAGTAAGACATAATTCCAGTGCCTTTATGGTGGAGCAGAATTAGACACACGTCCATTCAGCCCTCTGGGTGGATCTCAGATGAAGACTTTTTTAAAAGATGTCTGTATTTAAGACATAACCAGTTCGAGTTTTTTACAGTTGCACATCATAATCTGTGCCGTCCTGACTTGAAGGTCATCTGGGCCCCCAAATCCCAAGTCCCAGTACAGCCAGGGCCCCCATTTTATTTGAGTTCATACAGGTGGACTGCAGAGCCCCAAAGCCCTTCATCTTTTGGAGGGCCAAGGATATGAGGGGTTCCAAGTCACAGACATTCCAGTTTGTTTTGTTTAGAAACCATTGTCAGGCAGAGCTGCAGGAACAGACCTCTGTGAAGCGTCTGCCATGTAGAAACAGGCCTCGCCGTCCTGGAGCTCTCCACGCAGCAGGGCTGGGTGTTGACTTAAGGGTGGCGCGCCGATGAGCTTGGAGAGTGCGCCAGAGACAGACTAGGACAGCTACCGCGGAGCGCACTCAGCCGGCGGCTGCTTCACGAGGATGGTTAGGGCACTTGCCTGTCCCGTGAAGTGTGTACCACAAGGCGTGTCTGAACGGACTGCTTCAGCTAAGTGATTGCAATTATGTTGAGTAATCCGCCTCCTCAGAATGTACACCTGTGTGGAGACACAGGCAGCTCTCTTGGTTCCTGCCTTCCAGGGTACAGTGCTCAGTAACTCAGTTCATGCAGAGGTTTGCCCGGGTTCCAGTGGAGCAACACCTCTGTCAGCTGTCCCGCTAGGCCTCTGCTGTTTGTTTATTTGGTTTTTTTCTTTTTCTTTTTTTTTCTTTTTTAAACGTAAGAACCAACATGTGTTTCACATTTGGCTAGAGTGGATTCCTTATCCCTTCATTGTACCTATTTTTTGCAACTTGGGTTTCCAGTTTGTTTACAGAATAGTCTTAGGTAGTAGCAAAAGAGCCAAAGAAGAGATTTGTATTGCTGAGCTCAGAGCCGCACAGAGGCCGCCCGTGAACACTGAGCAGTGGGAACTCTCCAGGTTTCTCCACCTGAGAACACCCAAGGTCCCTTCCCTGCAGCGCTCCCTCCTCCCCATGTACCATTGAGTGTGCAGCTGGAGCAGAATACCCTCATTTTTAGGAATCTAGTGATGCCTCTTGCCTCAGGGAAACGTTTCTTTGATGGGGAGTTTATGAGATTTCTTTTTCTTGTTTATGCTTTATTTGTGGTAACGAAAGAGTGAATGACTTACACAGCCACGGCCTTTGCGCCCGGCAGGCAGAGTGGGCTCCGGGGCGGGGGTGTGGGGGGCTGCCCTCGGTGCAGCCGCTCCTGAGGTGTGAGAGGGGCTGTGGCTTTTGTGCGGCGAGACTATGTTGGTGTTGGGGGGTGGTGTGGAAATTGTTAATCTTGTATAAAGCAACTCAATAAATTGTTTCAAGGTTTCCAAAACATTGTTTCTCATTCTTTTTACCTTTTTTGCAACTAATTCTTCTTCCCCTAGGAGCTGGTAGATGTAGAATATCCATTTTGGCCATAAGCCAAGAGGGAGCAGAGGAAATAAAAAGCCTCACATGCAAAAGAAGAAGAAACACTATGAAATTAGAATCAAGCCACCAGGTGTTTATTTTCGCACTATAAATAGAGTTCCCTAGTCCCATTTTCTTACATAATACATGAGATAACAGAGAACCTAAAATTCATTTGGTGAAAAGTCAGTGTACAGTTACTATACCTCAATACCAATGAGCTGATAAGAAGACTTGTAAGGCACTAAAACTAAGGCTAATAGCAATACAGTCCTTTATGAAAATACTTTAATTTCAGAACCACAACACATTCTCTGATGGTGCGTTTTCCTGGGACAGTCTGGCTGACAGTTTACCTTCACTCTAGCACCGAAGGCCAGACATTGTTGTGGCTTCTTTGCACCTTTTCTGGCCTAGAACCCGGATCTGTTTCACCAGGAGGACTCTGACAGAAAGTCTGCTCTCAGCCAGTACCCAGGGAGATGTGAATGCAGGTCAGCAGCCCTGAGGGTCCCAGTCCTTTGATGTACGGAAAGGTGTGTAGAAGGGAGGCCTTTCTGCCCGAGGGTCCCCCCACCTGGGGTGTGAAGGCTGGTGCTCGGAGTGGGCTTGTCTGCTTCAGTCGTCATGGGTTGTGTGCTTTAGTTTTTTCGGGTTGCTTCCAGGTGTCATACAAGGAGTCTACTG
Source organism: Phoca vitulina (assembly GCF_004348235.1). Lineage (NCBI taxonomy): Eukaryota > Metazoa > Chordata > Mammalia > Carnivora > Phocidae > Phoca > Phoca vitulina. The sequence goes on from NW_022589805.1 coordinate 1,230,646, forward strand.
ATGGAAGTGTGTGGAAAAGGACAGCAGAGTGGCATCATGGTTGTCTGATCAGAGGATGAAGCAGGTCCCTCACCCAGGTTGAATGACAGCGAGGGCTTGGGGGATGTGCTCAGCTCTGCACAGGTCAGGAGTCTGCACAGGGCCAGGGAGGAGAAGACACGGTGGTACTGGGTAGGCTTCCAAGAAGACGGAGGGCTAGGCTGTGCCTACTTCTGCCCAGACACCAGGACGGCCAGCTCCTGGATGGACATATCCTTATTGACATAGCGGTCATACTGAGCCGGTGTCAGCCTTCCTTTCTGCAGGGCCTCTTCAATGGAGAACTTCCTGCCAGACTTCCTGTCGTGGATCACGGAGGACTCTCCACTAGGACCCTTCACCGAGATTTCCTCCCAGTCACATTCCTGGCTCCTGAGTTTGACAAACATGTTCCAGTCGATGAGACCGGCCCGATGGGCTTCCTCTGGGGACAGCTCCCGGCCCGTGTCGGGGTCGATGACCACAATGGAGCGCCGGAGGTGGTTCTCCCTCTGCTCCCTCTTGACGGCCACGGAGCCCAGGCGCTTCTGCAGCTCATCGATCTCAAGGTCTTTGTCTTTGGAGAGCCTCTTGAGGTCATCCAGTTCTCTCTCCAGGGACCACAGTCTGGAGTCCAGGTTCGTCGCAGAGTCTGCCGTGGTCATGTTTCTCAGGTCTCGTGTTTCTGTTGCCGCCATTTCAATTTCCGACTGGAGTCTCCGGGTCTCGAGCTGCAGGCTCTGCCGCTCCAGCTGCAGCCTGTGGTTTTCTTCCCTTAGGAAGTCCAGCTCTTTGGATGACTTGGAGTTACAGAACTCCAGCTCCGACAGCTTGGCTTCCAGCCGACTCACTTCCGCATCCAGTTCCCTCTTGCTCCGGCTCTCCTCCTCCAGGCTGCTCTTGAGCTTCTGGATCTCTTGTTCGGTGTCACCTTTCTCCACCTGGATGCTTTCGGAGAAGACCACCTTCTCCTTGACCTCCATCTTCTCCAGGTTGTCGAGCTTCTTTCTCAGGGTCTCGAGTTCGCTCTCCAGGACCTGCCGCCGGTGCCTCTCTTCCTCGAGCTGGACTTTGAGCAGAGAGTGTTCCCTGGCCTGCTGGGGGTCCTGCTGCAGCACCACCTTCTGCTTGAGGGTCACCTTCTCCCGGGCCTCCCCCTCCTCCTCCTCCAGGTCAGCCAGCCGCTGCTTTAGGCGCTGCACCTCCAGCTCGGCCTCCCTGCGTGCCTGCCTCTCGCGTTCCAGCTCCTCCAGCTGGCGTTCGAGCTCTGCGCGCCGGCGCTGCAGCCGCCGCAGCTCCCCCCGGAGGTTGTCGATCTGCCGCAGCTCCACGTCGATGCTCTCGGTGAAGGCGTTCACCTCAGCCCGCAGGCCGGGCTCCTCCTCGTACCTGACCACCTCCTGCTGGACCACCTTTTCCTTCACCTGGGACAGCTCCTCCTCCTTCTGCCTGATCTTCTCCTCCTGGGCGGCCCCCTCCCTTTCCAGATCCACTTGTTTCCTCTGTTCTTCTGAGAGCCTGGCCCGCAAAGACTGCACTTCCTCTTTGGTTTGGGGGTCTTCCTGGAACTGGAGGATCTCCTGGACCACCTCCTTGGTCTGCACCTGGGGTTTGGTGTCTTTCAGAGACTGGATCTCTTGCTTCAGCTGGTAGATTTCTAAATCACACCTTTCAATGAGTCTTGTCTTGTCCACAATCTCCTCCCTGAGCCTCTGAAGCTCCTTCTCCATCTCAGGGTCAGTCTTGTACTTGATGACTTCCTTGGTCACTTCTTTGACCTCTACCTGGGGGCCCCGCCTCCTGAGCGCCTCCAGCTCGCCCTGGTAGCTCTTCAGCTGCTCCTCGGCCGCCCGGTACTTGCGCTCCTGCTCCACGAGCTCCAGGCGGAGGTTCGCCACTTCCCTCTCTGCCTCGGGGTCCGGCCGGACGATTTCCCGCACTTTCTCCTGCACCAGCACTCTGGCATTTTCCTCCTCCAAGGCCCAAATCTTGCGGAGCAGCTCAGTCTTCTCCCTCTGGTTGGCGCGAGCCTTGGCCTCCTCATCCTCATACTGGCGTTTGAGGTCGCCCACCTCCCTCTCAGTTGCCACATCCTTTTCCACCTTAAGCACCTCCTTCACTGTGATCTTCCCCTCCGCCATGGCCCGCTCCTTCTCCAGCCTCTTGAGCTTGTCCTGGAGGAAGGTCAGTTCCTCCTCATGCTCCTCCCTGAGCTGGCCCTCCCGCTGCTGGGCCTCCTGCAGCTGCCGGTACTCTGCCTCCAGCTGGGGGTCATTCTGCAGCTTCACCACCTCCTTCTCCGTCACCTTCTCCTGCGCCCGGTTCTTCTCCTCAGCCAGGGCCGCGATACGCTGCTGCAGGAGGGCCGCCTCTGCTTCCCGGGTGCCTTTCTGCCGCCTCAGCTCCTCCAGCTCCTCCCTGAGCTTCAGGACCTCGTCCGCCTGGGCTCTGTCTGGCTCGATGCGCAGGACCTCCTTGACCACGTACTCCTGTCCCCCATCCCTGGTCTCCTGCTCCAGGGTGCGCAGCCGCAGCCGCAGCGTCTCTAGCTCGTCCTGCAGCAGCTGGTTCTTGTGCTGCTCCTCCACCAGGGTCTGCTGCATCTGCTGGAAGCTCTCCTCGAGCACGGGGTCTGGCACCTTCTTCAGCACTTCCTTCTTGACCACCGCTTCCTGGGGGCTCCGCTTCTGCAGAGTCTGGATTTCTTCCTGGGCGCTCCTGACCTCCTTCTCTAGCTGCTGTCTCCGCTCAGTCTCCTCATCCAGCTCCTTCTGAACCTTCCACGTCTCCTCCACGGTGGAGCCTGCTGTGCTCCCTTGCAGGGTCTCATGGCTCACTCCCACCTCCGGCTGCTGAGGAGGAGAAGACAGTGCGTGGTTAAAGCTGGACGCTCTGCTTGGCCTGTTGCCACCGGTCAGAGCACACCTCGGTCACCTATGAACACGTCAGACTGGTTGTCCGGTGACCCCCAAGGCTCCCTCAGTGCCGAGGTCACTAGAGTTCTCCGGTTACTTTTGAAAATGGTAAAAACAAGTAGTTTAGGTTTTTTAAATGATAAAATATTTTACAGCCACACAAGAGTGTGAAGTGAAACCACACTCTGGTCGTGTTCCCAGAGGCTATGGGTCATCTTTGAGACATGTGTATCTGTGCACAGATGGTTGTCCCCTGTTCTGCACTCTGCTTGTTTCCACAGTGGTGCTACTTCATTTTCTACTGTGTGGACGGACGGACGTGGGCTTCTGAAAATAAGTTACCTGCTCTTGGGAACTCAGCAGATGTTGGATGGCATGCGTGTTACATTCATGTCAACAGAGGCGCTGGCAGGGGCCAGTACTTGGCCTGGTGCTGTCCAGCCATGTTAGCAAGGGACACTCCGCCAGCTCACAGACTGTTTCTTAGAAGCAGAATGAGCCTTCTCACCTTCTGGCATAGTTTTGAGTAAAATGTCTAAGAGGGGCGCCCAGGTGGCACAGTGGGTTGACTCTTAATTTCGGCTTAGGCGGTGATCTCGGGGCCGTGGGATTGGGCTTCAAGCTATGCGAGGAGTCTGCTTGGGATTCTCTCTCCCTCGCCTCTGCCTCTCTCCTGTCTCTTTCGCCTCTTGCTCTAAAATAAATATAACCCTAAAAAGAAAAAATGTCTTACTAAGACCTATTACCTGTCTCAGGAGACTCAGAGCAAACTCCAGATTCTGCAGCCTCTGTCTGTTGATGGCGTTAACTTCCGTGAACTTGGCAGCAAGAGCAGCTTCCTACAGGAGAGAAGTCAGCAAACAGGAGTCAACAGGCTAAGCAAGAGCAAGCTGGACAGTGTTTGGAAAGTCTGGCATTTGGGGACAGAGTGTGGCTTCTTGCCTCTTGCTACCTGGAGTTGGACTGCAGTCTCAACTGATGGAAAAACTGGATTTAGAGAGAGAAGGCTAAGTCCCCATCTCTGTGCCTTAATGTTCTTGTGTGTAGAAGGAATCACATCATCCCTCCATGTGTACTTAAGAGGAGCAAAGTGGGAGCCTCCCAAATCCATGGCTCTGGCCCAGATACCTCCAGAAGCCTGTCTTTCTAGGTGTATCAGCGTTGCTGCCCAAGAACAAGTCTGTTATTTTTTCTTACTGAACCTGTTTGCACCCAGGAGGGCTTCTCAGCCCAGTTTCCCTACTGGGTGTACATCTCGGAGGCCTGCATGCCCTGCTCCCTAGAGGCCCCGGCAGCTCCAAGGAGGCCCAGCCCGCAGAGCTCACCTCTTCCCTCACTTTGGCAGCGGGAGACTGGAGCCTGGCTCTCTTGCTCACGTGGCTGCTTCTTCCATTCTCCAGATCAAGAAGGGACCTGAGCTTCTCGGCTTCTAACTCATAGTCCTGAGTGAGAGAGAGACATGGTAGAGGGCAAAGGCATGGAGTCTGAAATGTTGTGCCCCTTGCAGCTGACTGCAGAGGTCTGCAGAGCTGCATCAGCCGCCAGGAGGTTTTGAGAACCATCAGCCCAGCAGCACCACAGAGCTGGGTCTCTGAACAACCTAGGACACAAAGGAACGTGCCAGCACTCGCCCAAGCGCCCCCCCAGGGCTCTCCCCAGCCCTGCGTGTGGCACTCTGCTCCTTCATTTACCACGGCGCCGTAAGCAGTTCCTCACCTTGCTGCCTCCCGATTCCCCTCCTGTGTGAGTATGACAAGTGGATGAAGGATAACTCGCCTGGCCGTTTCTCTACTATCCGCCATTTAGGTGCTTTCTCGTTTTTCTGTTTTGCTTTTATAAATAGTGCTGTTGGAGCGATTTTGTTTATCCTCCATTGTTCTTCTTTGGTCATTTTCCCCTTGAGGATAAATTCTCCCCGTGTACTGCTCTGAGCAGTAGAAATCCCTTTTCTGGCATTCAGTGTCTGGTACCATGGGTTTTCCCCAGGGTTGTGCCGGTTTACAGGATGCCCGCCGTGCCCGGCCCGGGGCTTCCCTGGGCAGTGCACCTGGTGGGAAGAGGCTCACCTTGACAGCTTGCTGGTACTGCTGGGAGTGGGTGCAGACTTTGTGGACTTCCTGTTCCCTTCTTGCTATCTCATCTAGCAGGTTCTATAAAGCAACAGAGACTTTAAAAATCAAATTAAAAAAAAAAAACTTGATAGAGTAGCTGGATTCCTTAGAATCTGAAATTCTTCTTCTGTAGCACAAGGCGTAAAGAACGGCTTCCTTGTGTACAGCTGTTCATCACAGAAGGCAGTTCTCTGGCCCTGTGAAGAAGGGCCAGGAGGATAATCGTCTTTGCCTGGAAACCAGTGTTTATTGAGTGCTTTGAAACATCAGGCACTATTCTCCCATCTTACTTAGATTATCTCATTTAATCTCCCAGCCGCCCTGTGAGGGAAGCACCGTCATGGTCTCTGGTTTAGGAGGACACCGAGGCATAGGGAGGTGCAGTGACTTGCCCATGGGCACACAGCTATTAGGGGTAGAACGTGGCTTTCAGTCTAGGCTGTGGGGGTCCCATGTCCCTTGTCCCACACTCCAAGACACTGCTGCCTTCCAAGGAACCGCGACTCTAAACTCTGGACACGGGACCTTTCACCACGAGTGCTCCCCCTGTGTTGCTGTGACCACTCATTTGTTCATTCAGCCAGCCTGCTCAGATGGTCCACGCTGGGCCAGGTCCCGTGCTAGACACCTCGCTCTCGTTCTCGGACTTAGGTGCTGGGGCCAGGGAGGGCTGAGGTCCCTTGAGGACACAGCTCTGCCAGGCCTTTGCCCTCCTCCCACTGGGGCAGGCAGCAGGCACTGCCTGGCTCCCCCCCCCGCCCCCCCCCCCCCGGCCCATGCCACCATAGGCCGGTGAACACGGAGGCAGCCACCCTACCTTCTGATTCTTGAGCTTGGTCTCCATCTGGCTGAGGCTGTCTGTCTCCTGGGGCTCGTAGCTGGGGATATGGGACAAGAAGTGGAGCACGTGGTCGTAGCCGCTGCGGTAGTTGTCATACGCAGCCCTGGCGCTCTGCAGGCTCTGGGCCCTACGGGGACAAAGCCCGTCGTCAGGCCTCTGCCACAGTCAGCGGATGCCTCCTATACCTTTTCGCAGAAGTCCTTTCCAAGCAGGAGGGATCATAGATAATCTAACAAGATAACCTAAACAGTCCCCAAAAAGAGGGTGGTTAACGAAATTATGGAATTAAGTTGGAACACACTGCGGCCTCTGTCAAGCACAGGTAGGTCCCTGTGTACTGACCAGCAGGGACGCCCGTGGGGCATTGCAGGCCCTCAGTAACCCACAAGTCCAAGGAGAAATCACAGGAGACGCTAGGAAACCTGAACTCACTGAAAATAAAACATTAACATTTGGGGGATACAGCAAAAGCGGTGCTTATAGGGAAATTTGCAGTTCTCGGTGCTTTTATTGGAAAAGGAGGAAGTGCTCAACAATGGAAGAAGAAAAGAAAGCAAATTAAAGCTAATAGCAGCAGCAGCAGGAAATGGTGGAGAGCAGATGCCCATGACAGGAGACAGAAGAGGGGAGAAGAGGACTGAAGCCAAAGCCAGTTCCTTAAAATGGTCGGTGAATTGACGAGCCACACAATGGTCAGGAAGGAAAAAGAGAATATATAAATGAGAAAAGGCAGAACATCAGGAACGAGGGAAGGGACATCCCCTCGGGTTCTGGAACCAGTGAATAAGAGGATATTAGGACCACTTTTATGTCTGTCAGTTCACCCACTTGAGGAGATGGACAGATTCTTCGAAAGGCACAAGCTCCCGGACCTGCTACAGGAATTAGATGACCCAGAGTAGCCTGGTACCTAGTGAAGAGGTTGAATTTGTTGTTAAAATCTCACACACCAAAAACAAACAACTTGCAGGCCTGCATGGCTTCTCCACTGGTGAATTCTATGCAACATTTAAGGAAGCAGGATGTGTTCTGTATGAGCTCTTCCAGAAAAGAGAAGAGGAGGAGGTCCCACTTACTGGCGCCTGACCCCGACAAAGCTGATGACAGGAAAAAGCAAGCCACGGCATAGGCGGTGAGTTGTCAACCATGTTACGTACCTGCCCCAGCTCCTCGACAGTTTTAGAAGGGGACACAAACTGGTAGCCATGCTTCCCTTGGGGGACAGGGGCTGGTCACTGTAATCACCTTGAGTTTTTTAGTTTGTAGATGTATTATTGCTTTTCTCAAAAAGAGAAACTTTAGAAAACAGCCTTCGGCAGCCTCAGCGCCGACCAGCTAAGTGGAGGCTGCTGCCCGCCCTCGGCTCCTCACCTGAGCTCAAGCTGCTGGCGGAGGTTGTCAGAACGCTGGCCCAGCTTGTGCACCTCAGCCTCCTGGCGCTCCAGGTCCGGGCAGTGCTCCTGGAAGCGGCTGGCCAGGGCGCTGGAGCACCGCTTGGCCCCCTGCAGGTTCCGTTCCACCTCACCGAGGAGGGGCTTCTGGGCCTGCAGCTCGGAGGCCAGGGCCTGCCGGGGCAGAGAGGCAGACAGCAGGCGCTGTGGCTGGAGCTCCCAGGGGCTAGGGCAGTGCTGCCCCAACAGCTGGGGGCCTCCTGCCTCAGCAGCTGGGTAAGCCTGGGCACGGGAAGGGACCAGGGCTTTGCCTCTGAGTTTCTCCTTACACCTGGTGGTCGTTTCTGCAACATTCTGTTTCGTCACAATGACCATAACCCGGAAAACCTGACCTCTGAAAACCCTGCAGCAGGCAGCATGTGCCCTGTGACATCGCGCCCGGGACCAGAATGACCGGCTGCTCTCCAGCCGCAGGGCCGCAGCTCTGAGGTGAGGATCCCCACAGGAGAACCGGTGTGTGACTAAGGGGCCTCCCGAGGGCTTGAATGCCCACAGCCGGCAGGCAGGCAGACACGCCAGGCGGCCCAGCGGCAATGGTGCAGAGAAAGCAGATGCTGGGGCTGCAGGCAGCTGCCAGTCCTGCTGCCGACCTGCTTGGGAGAGCACGCTGGCCCAGGGGAGGAGATCTGCTCGTCCAGAGATCCTGGGAATCTGGCCAACTGACGTGGATACTTCATTTTAAAATCAGGCCCCTGATTTCCACAAGCCCCCCGAGCAGCTGGGATTCACACCCTGGGTCTCCATTTGCAACTTCTGACTTGGCATGCAGCCTTTCAGAACCTGGAGACTCGCTGCCCTGGTACTTGGGGCCTCAGTCCCATCTGTTGAGAGGCGGTGGGTGGGGAGCACCTGGGGAGAAAGGCTCGTGAGGCCCTGGGTCCCCAGACTTACCACTAGCTCCTGCCTCTTGCTGTCCAGGGCGTGGCCACCCTCAGGCACTGTGTCGTCCTGGGTCAGCTGCTTCTCGTAGGTGGCCAGAGCCTCCCAGCCCTGCTGCAGGCTCTTCTCCAGGCGGTTGGCCACGTCCACTCTGAGGACACGGGGCAGGAGTGACGGGTGCCCGCCTGGCCCCATGATCCCGCCCAACCTCCCCACCGCCCACCTGACACCCACTTCTCCTGGGCCAAGTCCAGCAGCTGCACCAGGCGCTCATATTTGCGGTTGGTGTCCTCCACCCGGGTCTTCAGCAAAGGTGTGGTGCCGCTGCCCGGGAGGGCCTGCACAAATTCCTCGCACTCAGCCGTGCTGCGCGCCTTCTCGGGCTCGATCCGCAGCAGCTCGTTGGTGATGTTCTGTGGGGACCAAAACCCCTGGAGCTGGTCACAGTCCAGCAGCCTCCTCCCCCTCCAGGGGCTTCACGGGACAGAGGAAGCTGCTGTCCTCCCTGGGGAGCCAGCCCATAAGGAGCGTCCCCCGAATTCTGGTAAGGTGGGCTGTGACTCACAAGAGTGATGGAAATTAACAGGTAATTATCAAGCATCTACTTTTCCGTCCATGTCAAGTGGATGATTTCATCCAGCTTGGGGGCCACTCCACGAGGTGGGTACTTTTCCTCTCCCCATTCACAGGCGACCCTGTAACTCCAAGCAGCTTAGGAAGGGCTGTGATGGGGCCTGGCCATGACCCACCCCTGTACCCGTCCTCCTCTGGCCTTGTTTCTGAGCACACTGAGGCCTGGGCTCGAATAGTGGGTCTGCAGTCAAACAGCCAGCAAGCAGCTCTAACTCCGAAGCTTCGGCCTCCACGCACTGTAGCCTCCCCCTTGGCCACAAGCCCGCAGTTGACAAGCCATGTGGAGGCAGCGTGAGCCTCACTTGCCCTTTCTCCTGGGGCCATGTCGGGGGTGCCAGGGCTCAGGCACCTCCTTGGTCATCAGCCTAAAACAGCCCCCCTCACTGCCATCACTCAGGACTTCTGGTTACATGGGGCAGGTGGTCCCTGTCAAGCTCCAAGGCCCCCATGAGGAGGACACCAGCCTAGCAGTACCTTAAGGTCCTTGGCCCGTTCAGCGCTGTCCTGCACAGTCCGGCCCTGCTCCAGTGGCGGCCGTAGGATCCCTGTGATAGCCTTCTCCTGCCGATCCAGATCTATGGCCACTTTGTCCAAGCCAGCCAGCAGATGCCGCCCCTGAAGGTCGGAGGCATCTGCCAGAAGGAAATCACAGAGTCGGCTGGCAGTGGGGAACCAGACGGGGGGCCATGAGGCACAGGGAGAGGGGCCTAGGAGGCCAGCTGGGACTTCTGGGGCTGGCCCAGCCTCCCCCACCCCTGCCCTCCCATCTGCAGCACAGACCCGAGGTCCAGCCCCTCTTCCCTGTCCACCCAGAGTCCTGCACAGTGGCCCCAGCACCCACCTCCAGGATTCTCTGCCTTTAGCACCTCATGCCGCTGCTGGAGTTTGCTCCTGCTCCTGGCTGCTTTCTGCCGCACGCCCCGGTACTGGCTGCCCAAGCTGCAGGTGCACAAATGGGCTGGGGGCCTGGGGCAGCCCACCGTCCCCTCCCTCTCCACACACGGGGCCCCAGACTGTGGCTGGGCAGAGGGCCCAGGGGAGTCACAAGGCTCATCAAAATGCTCTGAAAAGTTAAAACCCAGCACACGTGGAAAGTTTGCTATAATGCTGCTCTTTCTTTACTTCTGGGTTCAGGTAGATCCTTCCTTCTCCTCTTCTTCATACCAAATTTTACTACCTAAAATTATCTCGTTTGTTCCTTTGTCTTCCCCACCAAGATGTTACTCCTGGGGTAGCAGTACACAGTAGGTGCTTAATAAATACTTGCTGAATGAATACACGAAGGCATTCCTCGAATCACTCATTGAACAAAGGCGTTGTTGGGTACTTACTTTGCACCAGGTACTGAACAAGGCCCTGGAGACAGTAAATCTCAAGGAGCCCCTTCCCGCCATGAGACTGACACAGTGTTCTAATAAAGGGCAGTTACATGCAGTGGGAGAAGGTGCTTGAGCCAGGGTGGAGGGTGAGTGAACAGTTACGGGAGGCTTCATAGAAGACGTGGCCACGGAACTATCTTAATTCAAGAGGCCTGAGCCAACCGGGCCTTGAGTAGGTGTCCAGAGGGAACAGCATATGCAAAGGCCCAGAGGTAGGTGTCCAGGTAGAGGGAACAGCATATGCAAAGACCCAGAAGCACTTGCAGAGAAACTGTTCACTGACTGTGCCCACAGCCGGACAGTGACATTTGGCAAGTCAACCTGGCCAACGGGGTCTGCTCCTGTCCCACCTGAGCCCCCAAGGGGGTGCAGGTGTGGGGTCAGTTGCCTCCTGAGGCTGGGTCAGGATGCCCAGGGCTGTGAATGGGGCCTGAGGGGCCCAGTGGATGGGGCCAGTCCTTGCTGGCTCTATCCTTTGCCCCGTACCTGTCCGCCAGAGCCAGGGCCTCAGGGTCAGTTGGGGGGATCATGAAGCAGACGGCGGGGGCAGTCAGCTTGTTCTCTGCGCTGTCCGTGAGGTCCCAGCTCTCCCCATTGTTGCTCTGCAGGGTGTAGCTGTAGCCCCGTGAGATCAGGCCCTGGCAGGGGCAGGCCGATCAGAGGGCATGGAGAGACCTGCCCTGGCCAGTGACCAGAAGCCCAGGTGCCATCTCACCCCACCCCTCAAACCTTAGCCCGTCTCTCTGACCCTCCTCAAGACATTTCACTATAGAGTAGGGAGGGTCCAGCTGCAAAGGGACGTGTTGGGTCTGAGGTCTCAACACCCACCTGGATTTCCCTTTGGGGAACTGCCCTCCCCCCGCTCCCCGGTCCCTGAGAGCTCAGGGTGGGCATGTGACTCGGGCCTGACCAATGAGAATGGCATCTGGAGCCAAAGTGACTGGTTTAGGCAGGATACAGGACTCAGCTGGTAGAACAGAAGGTCAGGGCAGCTGGTGGGACACGGGGGTGGGGTGGGGTGTAGGGGTTGGCAGAGAGTGACCCCAACTGCAGAGATGGACAGAGGTTCCCTAAAAACATTATGTGGGGCCCTGCATCCAGCATTGTCACTCCTAAGACACTTCAGTGACCTCAGAGGGGCAGATCTGGGCCCAGCCTGCCTGGGGCACCCGGCAGCTCACCTGGTCACCCTCAAAGTCACAGAGTGCCTCCACAGGGATGGGCTTGAGCGGTGTCTCCCGGCGGTACTTGAGGGGCACAACCTGCTGCCCTCGTTTCTGCAGGCCCCGCACCACATGCTCGTACTTGTCCAGAGCCTTCTCCTGGTCCTGAATGTAGCAGGGGGAGGGCCCAGGTGAGACCACCCCCTTCCCCAGGTGGGAGCTGCAGGGAGGGGTGTGGAGAGGCCCTTGCTGGGCCCATCACTCACGTCCAGCTCCCGCAGCAGCAACTCAATCTGGTACTGGTCCTTGAAGTCAGGGCTATATTTCTGGTTCAGGTCCGAGTCTACCTTGTGCAACAGCTCCTGAGCATCCTTCATGTCTTTGTGGAACTAGGGGAGACCAGATGGCCCTATTACAGACAGGAAACCACTAGGACTAATCCTGGCTGTGTCTACAGGCTTACCCCCCCCCCCCAACCCCCCCTGGCTGGCTTCTGGGGGCCTCTTGGGCCGGGTGCCTTCCCACCAGTCCACACGACGCCACTTTTAGGACATACATATTAAGTGTTCACATATAGGTACTGTTAAAGCTTTAAGTTCTTTTCTATTCCATTCCTCTCTTTGAGCTAGGGGTACCCTGACTTCACTCTACACTTTTCAAAGTCTTGATACATGGAACACAAGCCTCTTCTCTTGCCCATTTTTTAGTCCATCAACTCTGAAATCATTCAGCTGTCCCCTGGGCTGTAATAGTGAACGAGACTCTGAGGTCCCTGTGAAGCTCATAGCCCAGCGGGGTCCAGACACTGAACCAGAAGTTACATGAGTGTCACCTAAGTTCAAGAGTCCCCAGTCCTAAAAATCAGGTCACCAGCCCTTGTGAAAAATACACATTCCTGTGGAAACCAGCTAGTATCCACCAATGAAGAATGGATAAACACAATGTGGTCTGTCTGTACAAATGGACTAGGATTCGGTCATAAAAGGGAATGAAGTTCTGATTCATGCCATGACATCGATGAACCTTGGAAACAGGGTCAAGCGAAAGAAGCCAGACACCAAAGGCCACATAACCTGTGAGTCCACCTTCACAAATGTAGAGAAGGAAAATTCATAGAGACAGAAAGATAGGTTAAAGGTTACCAGGGGCTGGGGGAAGGGAGGCAGAGAGAAGGGAGTGATTGTTTCATGGGTGCAGAGTTCTTGTTTGGGGTGATAGAAAAGTTCTGTAAACCTTCCCAAGGTGAAGGCTGCACAACACTGAATGAATGACACTGCATCATGTGCTTAAAAATGGCTAAAACAGCAAATTTCCTATTCTATATGTTTTACCAAAATGAAAACCCCACCTCCTTCCTGGGGCCCACAATGACCCGTGAAATCAGATTCTCCAGCCCTGGCCTCCAGAGAAGACAGACAAGGGCCTGGCAAGCTTGGGGGCACCCATGTATGCCATCAAAAGCATGGGCACTGGGTGGCTTGGGAAGGCAGCCCTGCTCCTGGAGGAAGCCCTGAGTGCTTCCATCAGTGATGCTCTGGGGCTGAGTACCTGGTGGTAGTCTTCCATGTACTTCAGGTGACTTTCCTCACAGATGAGCAGGTTCAGGTACTCCTTCCAATCTGCATGCACGGCCTCCATGTGCGCCTGCCAAGCGAAGGGGGTGGGGAGCAGGTCACTGCTTGGCAGGTGCTTGGGATGCCCAGGGAGGAATGGCAGGATTCTGGACCAGAGAATGGTGGGGGAAGGGGCACCTGGCATGTCCCTGAATGTGGCTCCCACAGAGGCAGCCAGCTTCTTTCCAGGCATGGGAGGAGAAAAGGGACATGTTGAGGAGCCAAGCAGGATTGCCATGTATGGGTACTTGGGTTGTGCACTGCACAAGGGACAAACAGGGGCTGCATCTCCCCAAAGTGGTTCTTTTAAAAATTCACACAAAGGCACTGTAGAGGGTTGAATGGTATCCCTCCCTTCCCCAAATTCATGTCCACCCAGAACTCAGAATGTGACTTTATTTGGAAATAGGGTCTTTGCAGATGTAATTGATTAAGGATCTCAAGACGAAATCATCCTAGATTTAGGGTGGGCCCTAAGGTCCAATGACTGATGCCCTTATAAGAAAAGGAGATGACAGGGCGCCTGGGTGGCTCAGATGGTTAAGCATCTGCCTTCGGCTCAGGTCATGATCTCAGGGTCCTGGGATCGAGTCCCGCATCGGGTTCCCTGCTCAGTGCAGAGCCTGCTTCTCCCTCTCCCTCTGCCACTCCCTCTGCTTGTGCTCTTCTGTCTATCTCTCTGTCAAATAAATAAATAAAATCTTAAAAAAAAAAAAAAAAAGAAAAGGAGATGACATACAGAGAGACACACAGGGGAGAAGGTTATGTGAAGACAGAGGCAGAGATACGAGCGACGCAGCCCCAGGCCAAGGAACGCCACAGACTGCTGGCGACCACTAGAAGCAAGGAAAGGCAAGGAAGGATTCTGTCCTAGAACCTTCAGAGGGAACAAGCCTGCCAACATCTTGATTTCAAACTTCTGGCCTTCAAACTGAGAGAAAGTTTCTGCTGTTTAAAGCCACCAAGTTTGTGGTCATTGGTTACAGCAGCCCTAGGAAACTATTACAGGTACCGTATGGGGCTGAGGGCAGGACGTGGCAAAGGATGAGATAACGAGAAGAGATAGGGTCAGACAGAGGAAGGAAAGACAGCAAAATGGAGAGACAGACACAGGATGCAGGACCCCCATCTTGGGGGCTGCCTGAGTCCCGGCGGCCCACAGCAGAGGCCGCCCTGAGGCCACCCTGGAGGAGGCATCCCCCCCCCCAGGCACACGCACCTCAATGGAGTTCCTCCCGGGGTGCTCAGCGGCTAGCAGCTGGTCGCCCTCGCTGTGCAGCTTGTTAATTCTCTCCTCTTTGGCCTCCAGGTTCCGGTTGATGAAATTCTGCAGAGGGGGCAGTGGAGGGGGCTCAGCGCCCAGTGGGCAGCCCTGTGCTCCCTGCCAGCCCCGCCCCCGATGCCCCATGCCCCCCCGGCCCACCTCGTACTGGCGCCGGCGGCTCGGGTAGTCGAGGTTGCGGTCACTCCAGTCGTACTGCATGCGGCCCTTGGCCTGCTGGTCCAGCCAGTACAGCTCGTTGGTGCAGCGCTGCATGTAATCCTGCAGCGTGCTCAGGTGCTGCTGCCGAGCCTGGGATGCTGCCTGCAGGGGGGCGGGGGGGAGGGCAAGGACAGGGCTGAGGCCTCCCTCTACCCCTCCCCTCGGGCTGGCTCTGGCCGGTGTGCGGACAAGCCTAGCTCCACACTTTCTGGCTGGACCCCCTTGGACAAATCACCTGACCCTCCGAAGTGCATTCATTCATGCAGCAACCGTCTATGGTGCAGGTACTAAGTGCTGGGCTCTGCTCCAGGCTCTGGGCATACACCAGTGAGCCAGACAGACAGAACCCGCATGGAACGGACTTTCTCGTGGAGCCTTGAGTTTGCTCATGCACAAAACGGGGATGACAATAGCACTGGTCTCATAGGGTACAACGACTGTCAAACAGGGGCGCCTGGGTGGCTCAGTTGGTTAAGTGTCTGCCTTCAGCTCAGGTCGTGATCCCGGGGTCCTGGGATCGAGTCCCGCATCGGAATCCCTGCTCCGCGGGGAGTCTGCTTCTCCCTCTGCCTGCCATTCCCCCTGCTTGTGCTCTCTCTCTGTGTGTCAAATAAATAAATAAAATCTTAAAAAAAAAAAAAAAAAAGGCTGTCAAACAGTTGGTGCTCAATAAATGTGAGCAGCTAGAGCTTCCACTTTTGCCTTTATCACGATCCCCGTACAGAGGCTAGGAGCACAGTAGCAAAGTGCTACCGCGTTACGGGTGAGAGGTGCTGGGTGCGGGGCAGGGAGGAGCGGAGGGAGCAGGGACGCTCGCCTTTGCAAACACAAACAGGAGCGTGCCAGGACTGTGCTGGGCACTTCTCCTGCGTCAGCGATCCTAGGAGACAAGGCCTCGAAGGCACTCCACTGTACAGGTTGGGAAACTGAGGGTCTGAGAGGCTACGGAGCTCGCTCAGGGTGTCCCCGCCAACGAGGGATGGAGACATCTGGCTCCAGAGCCTGTGCTTCTCTCACCTGAGAGGTCTGAACCGGCCGCAGCAAGGAACCATTTAGGCATTCACAGCGCTTTTAAAAAGAACATATTCCTTAAAGGTTTTGAAAAGGGAAATAGAAAACTTTTGCTTATAAAGCGCATGGCATTGTATCTGGCACACAGAAGGTGCTTAGTAAAGAAAAAGATGCCAACTGCAGGACGGGCTGTATCCAGGGGACCTGTTAGGGTTTTCCACAAGCAGAGAGCAAACTGGGACGCCTCTCAGGTGGGGGCTCAGGGTACGATCTTCCCACTCAACCCCTTTCATTCTGTTTGAAACGCTCACTGCACACGTTTCCTGTGCCCACACTCCTGGCTTCCCACCCCCTCCCGGCCCATTCCCGGGGTGGGGGTGGGGGGGCTTCTCACCAGCAGTTTCTGGTACTTGG
Organism: Phoca vitulina; assembly: GCF_004348235.1. Classification (NCBI taxonomy): domain Eukaryota; kingdom Metazoa; phylum Chordata; class Mammalia; order Carnivora; family Phocidae; genus Phoca; species Phoca vitulina. The sequence goes on from NW_022589805.1 coordinate 1,246,557, forward strand.
CCTGGAGTTCGCTGTCCGGCTCCTGCAGACAGAGCCGGGGGCATGGGTCAGGGCGGGGCTGCAGGTGTGAGCCCCTCCTCTCCCGGGGCCAGGCCCACTCCACCACCACGCGCACCTTGCCCCCATCCTTGGCCAGGTGGGGCCCGATGGCTTTGACCTCATTGTGGAAGATATTGTGCTGCTCGACCTGGTGGTCCACCAGCGGCAGGTCTGTCCCGAAGCTCTGGCCGCTCAGTTTGTCCTGGGAGGGCGGGCGGAGAGATGACCCACAGAGTGTGGGCTAGGGCCTGGGACTCACAGCCCACCCACACATAAGAACCAAGGAGGGAGCCAAGGGGAGCCAGAAGAGACGTGGGGAGTGACGGTCACCTTTACCACCATCGCACCTACACGTGTCAGCTCACTCAATTTCACTGTAACCTCAGAGTACCCCACGGTTGTCATTTCTATTTCACAGATGGGGAAACAGAGGCCTGGTCAGGGGAGTGGTTGCCCAGGTCACAGCACTAAGAGAGGACTGCTGGCTCCAGCAGCTGCCCTTCCCCGTGGTGGAGACAGGCCGGTGAGGGCAGAGGAAGGGCATCGGGCCACTCCTCCGAGCCTGCCCGGGACCCCAACAACCAGGGTTGGAGAGCAATCCCAGGAGGGTCCCAGTCTCCACCACGTCTGCTGGGTGACACTGGGCTAGGTGCTACACCTCTCTGAGCCTTGCTGTCCTCACTGACGCAGCCATCGGGAAACGTCAGGAACATGACCCTCTGCGAGGCAGGACCGTGGTACCCATGAAATGGCGGGGTCCTCACTGCACACAGCTGAAGCCAGGGCCATACCAGCTTTTCATCCACCAGCGCTGCCCAGTTGACCTGCGGGTCTACCTCCTTCACCACCAAGTTGTAGATCTGCTTGTGTTTCCCACGGAGGCTGGTCACGCGCTCCTTCAGCTGACGGATGCTGAGTGGGGAGAGTGGCCATCCTGGTTAGTGGGGCCAGTTGGCAGGCCCACTGCCCATGCCCGTTCCCCCAGGAGGGGCCTCCCACCCCAGACACTGGCCTGGGGCTTTCTGCTCAGGGGCCTGGAAGGACAGGGAGACCAGGGCTTTGGGTTCCAGACAATCACTACCATCTCCCTCACCCTTCCTTCCTCTATCGATGTTTTCCCAGGAGAAGGTTCTGGAAGAAACAGGCAGGTCCACTGCTCTCTGGAGCCTGCCACTGAGCAGGAACCACAGGGGTGGTGTGGGCCATGACAGGAACAGGGCAAGGACTCATGGGGCACCCTGAGACCCTTGCCCCTGCCAGGGTGGGGGGTGCAGAACCAGGCGGGAGGCATTTTGGGTGCCAGTTTATCCACATCTGAGCTGAGGGGAGAGCCATGAGCATAGGAAGCTGGCTGGGCATCAGGGAGTGGGAGGCCATGCTCAAAAGCTTGGAGGTCAGACAGCACGATGGTCAGGGACCTGTGGTCACACTATGACCAGAACAGGGGACATTAGTGCTGAGCCTCAGTTTCCCTGACTACAAAATGGGTCGTCATGAGAATAACATAAAGCGTTTGGCATGTGTCTAGCATCTAGTTAGCCTTCAATAAACCCTGAGTTGGGCTCCAGAATGCTGAGCAGTCTACAGCCCTCCTGCCCCGTCCCAGGAACCTGGAGCAGAGGGGACCTACTCCTCGGCAATCATGTCTCCTTGGGGATGCTTCATGTGCTTGGCAATGGCCGCGTCTGCCTCTAGCACATACAGCAGCTTCTCGGAGTCTGACACCTTCTGCAGGGTCACGTCCCGGTGCTCGGGCTGTTGGCCCTCCTGCAGCCGGGCCAGGTCCTGTGAGAGTCAAGACAGAAAGGGGGATCGAGGACGGGGACTCCACGGGCACTGTGGGGGTGGGAGGGGTGGGAAGAGAGGGCCAGCAAGGGGCTCCCAGTCCCACCTAGCCTCTCCTCTGCCTCTCAACAAACAGCCCAGGTACCTATGTGTGGGGGCTCTGGGACACACCTTCGAATGAAGAGGCATGGCCCTGCCTAGCCCAGTCAGATAAATAGATAAACCTCACAAAGGTGATTACAAGTTCATACAAGTTGGTGTTTACCAAGGAAACACACCAGAGGTGGAACAACAGGAACCTGCTTTAGATCTGGTGGTCAGTGAGCCCCTCTGGAGGCGGTGACACCAGCTAAGAACTAAGGATGAAAGAAAAGAGTGTTCTAAGCAGAAGGAAAGCCTGTGCAAAGGCCGTGAGGCAGGAAGGCTGGCTGGGGGAGGAAGTGCAAGAGGTGCAAGGCAACGGGGCCCCATCTGTCCTTAAAGGCAAATGCTTCAGGGCTCTACGGGACAAGGGCACGGCCTTGAGGGCAGTCAGCACTTGTGACAGGGCTGGGGGTGGCGGGGGGGAGCGGACGGTGGCCCATCTGGGGTGGCACCTGCAGAAATAGTTGAGAGTCAACAGAGCGGGTGGATATTTGGGAGGCACAGTCAGTGTCGCTGATGAGCCCAGGGTCTCTGCTTGTTTAGGGAAGAACAATGAACTGGCAGCCAGGACAGCAGGTGTCTACACACAGTCTGTTCGCTCACTTGGACAACATTCCTGAGGCCCAGCCGCACACCGTGCGGGGCCCTGGAGACCCCAGGCCAGTGGGGGAGGCGAGGACAGGCCGGGGACTGGGCTGAAGACAGACCGTGGAGGTAACACGGGGGGCCAGGAGCCAGTGCCCACCCCCACTGGGTCTCAGCGTCCCCATCACTGCCATGAGAACAAGGAAGAGGCACCCAAGTGACCCCAGTGCAGGGTTCCACCATGTCCTAATCCAGAGAGACAGGAAGCAGATGCGTGGTTGCCAGCGAGTCGGGTGGAAATAGGAACAGTACACAAGCACAAGAGTTCTTACTAGGGGATGAAAATGTTCAGAAACCCATTTATGGAAACAGCTGTGCCACTCGGTGAAGTTACTAAAACTCACTGCATTGTCCACTTGAGGTGGGAGCTTCTTGTGATATGTACAATACACCTCAATACACCTGTTACAAGAGCAAAAAGAAGTGAACGAGGTGATGTGATTCCTGGTCCAGAGGAAAGAGCAGACTTCCTCTCGGAAGAAGAAAAGGCGTTCAGCCCACCCGTCCCTGGCCAACTCCAGGGAGGCTGAGGGGCAAGTGGGGCCCGGTGCCCTGAGGGGCTTGGAGGTGAGGCCCGGGGGGGCTGTGCCATCTCTCCACCCCTGTGTGGATCTGGCCAATGGGGGGAAAAATACGACAAAACATCATGGTTCTTGGCTTGGGTGGAACATTATCCGCTCCATTGTTTCCAGCTGATCTGCAGCTCTCTTGGGCAGTTACAGTGTCAAAGACTAATTTTGCAAAAGGGGGAAGTAAATTAATCATTACCTCATTCATGCAAGTGCTGTGTGGGAATGCAAGCCCTCTTGAAACATGCTAGCTGAGATGAGAAAGAGAACATCTAGCTGAGAGATGCCGCGTTCAAGGGTTCACAGTCAGGCAAAACAGATGGAGAGAGAGGTCAGCGTAGTGGTTACTCTGGGGGGTATGGATTGGCAAGGTCACGAGCCAGCTTTCTGGGAAATGTTCTCTATCTTGACCTGAGCAGTGGTTACGTGGGCGCCTATGGATGCAAAGGCCCTTAAAATGTGGACACTTTCTATATACCTTACAGAATTTATACCTCCAGTAAAAGGATTTTACAAGTAAAAACAAATCATAGGGACTGATGTAGCTAATAAACTACACGCATGCTGACAGGCGGATGAGTGATAAAGCAAATCCAGCAGCTGTTACTGGTGGAATCTGGGGGGTAGGGACATGGATGTTCTCTGTGAAACTCTTTTTTTTTTTTTTTTTAAGATTTTTATTTATTCGAGACACAGAGATACAGAGAGAGAAAGAGCTCGAGCAGGGGGAGAGGCAGAGGGAGAAGCAGGCTCCCCGCTGAGCCAGGAGCCCGAGGCAGGGCTCGATTCCAGGATTCTGGGATCATGACCTGAGCCGAAGGCAGACGCCCAACCATCTGAGCCACCCAGATGCCCCATCTCTGTGGAATTCTTTCAACTTTTCTGCACGTTTAAAAATTTGGATAGACAGAGAAGGTCATATATTGTACGATTTGGTTTATATGAAACATGCAGAAGTAAATCCATAGGCACAGAAAGCAGATTAGGGTTTCCGGGGGCTGCAGGGAGGGAGCATGGGGAGGGACTGCTGTTGGGTATGGGGTTCCCTTTGGGGGAATGGAAATGTCTTGGAACTAGAAGGAGGTGGTGGGTGACCAACACTGTGAACAGCGTACAGGCCACTGACTTGCACGCCTTAAGTGGTTAATCTTATGTTATGCGAACCTCGCTTCAATTTAAGAAAACAGGAACATTCAAGAGAACTTTTGGGTAATAAAATGAACAGTGACATCTTCCGAGAAATGAAAGAGATGGAAGGAAAAAAAAGAAAGCAAAAGATTAGTCCATATGGTCGTCAAAGCACGGTTTCTATTTTCAGGTTTGTTCATCTGAAGTTAAAAAACAGTTCAAAATTATCCCCCAAGTACATGCTTGTTACTGTGAGCCATTACTCTAAGCAAATAAAAATGAGAGCTCGAGACCCTATTCTCTCTCTCTCTCTCTCTCTCTCTCACACACACACACACACACACACACATGCAAGCATGCACGCACATACACGCACACACACAGGAAAGGGTCAAACAGATACACCAAAAGGTTAACAGCCAATCCATCTCTCTGGTGGTGGAATTATACAGGATTTCAATTTGCTTCGTTATACTTTATCAGTCCTGAAAGATTTGTAACAAACCCATATTACTTTCATTAGGACAAAAACGGACACACCCAAAAAGCTGTTTTCATTTAGGAAAGAAAATAGCACGGCGCCCTGCGACAAGGGGACTGAAAACTCCGCAGAGGAGCTGGGACAAGGCGGTGGCCTGAGGGACAAGCTGCGGGGCTGGCGAGGCACTGAGGCAGGTAGAGGCTGGTAGAAGGGCAGGAGGGGGCAGGAAAGGAGCCGGGGGAGGGCCCCTGGCAGGAACAGAGAGAGCGCCACTCGCCTTTCCTGCTCTTTCCCACACCTCCGTTCCTCACTGCCTCCTGTGCCATCCCCAGGGCATCCCGTCCCTCAGCTGTCTGGGCTGCCTGTGGCCTGGCCCCCGGGCCAGTGGACACCAGCGTGGGCGGGGGGAGGGGCAGCCACGGCTGGGCCAGGGGGGACAGGCTCGTGACCTGTCCACCTTCTGTCCCCCACTCCTCTGGACCCGCCTCTTGGTCACCTCCTGGGTAGGAATGCATATGAAATACAGACCGTCCAGTTAAGTTCAAATTTCAGACAAACAATGGATCACTTTGTGGTATAAGTATATCTCAAACAGTACATGGGATATACTTCCATGAAAAAAGAATTGTGCTCTGCAAGTCAAATTTAACTGCATATCCTGTATTTTTATTTGCTAAATCTGGCAACCCCGCCTCTGGGATGCTTCTGGGGCTACTCTGTCACAGATGAGTCACCTTGCACTCTCTGAACCTCAGTGTCTCCAGCTACAAAATGGGTATAAGCTCAACCGCACTGGGCTGGTGCCTCCAGCAGGGGGATGATCATCCTGGCAGCTCACAGGTATCCCGCATGGTATAGATTTCTCAGGAGAACCTGCTGCTCAGAGAGGTTGTTAGCCCATGTCACAGAAGAGCAAGGGGCGACACAGAGAGGGAACATGATTTGCCTAGCTACTTTCTCTCTCTCCTCTGTCAAAGGAGGATCGTATGCATCTGAGCAATGGCAGGGGAAGTACAAGAAGAAAGAGGATATCGATGGTAATATCAAGCCCTACGATACACCTGCATAATCTCACTGAATCTTTACAGCAGCCCAGGGGATGCGGATGATCGCTTTTACCCTGTCAGAGGGAATCACGTGGACAGAGAGGTAAGGTGACTTGCCTAAAGTCACACAGTAAGTGGCAAAGCTGGGATACAGGGCCTGGTTCCTGAGACCACGGTTTTCCTCCAGACAGGGTCCATAAGCTGCAGGAACTTAGCCCCCAGGGTGGGGGGCTGACATTAACAGCAATAATGAGGTTTCTCCATCTCAGCACTACTGACATTTGGGGCTGTATCATTTGGTGGGGGGGGTGGGCATCCTATGCCCTGTAGGGTGTTTATCAGCATCCCTGGCCTCCACCCACTAGATGCCTATCCACCCCACTACCCCAGTTGTGACGGCTAAAAATGTCTCTAGATGTGGCCACATGTTCCCTGGGGGTGGGCAGAACCCACCCCCCTCCCCAGCAAGAACCCTTGGGTCAGGCAAGACCCTGGTCCGCAATGGGGCTGGCAGCACGGGGGGGCACTCACGCTCTGCATCTTGGCCTCCGTGTCCACGATGTTCTTCTCCACCTGGTCGGCATTTTTCTGTAGCTGCTCGATCAGCTCCGACAAGTCCTTGTTAGAGATGCTGCAGACAGAAGATAGGAGGTGGGCTGGGCCTGCAGGGCATGCCATGTCCCCACCAGCCTCAGAGGGAGCCTGGCTGCCCACCCTGTCTCCTGCCCCTGCCCTGGGGCGACATCACCAAAGCCACAGAAACAAGGCAGCTTGGGGCGAGAGTTTCTAGTTTTCCATTTTGGCAGAACACCTTTACTATGTTCTTTTTTTTTTTTTTTCCGTTTTTATGGAGATATAATTCACATACTATAAAATTCACCCTTTTAAAGCCTAGAACTCAGTGGGTTTTAGTGTATTCACAAGGTTATACTGATGGGTATCTGGCCCTGCCTCTGTCGTTGCTTTCTTTCAATAAAAGAAGACACAAAGACCAGAGAGGGAACGCAACTTGGCCAATGTCACCCAGCCAGCCAGTAATGGTCAAGATTAGCACCTAAGGGGTGCCTGGGTGGCTCAGATGGTTAAGTGTCTGCCTTCGGCTAAGGTCATGATCTTGGGGTCCTGGGATCGAGCGCCGCATCAAGCTCCCTGCTTAGCGGGGAGTCTGCTTCTTCCTCTACCACTCCCTCTATGCTCTCCTTCTGTGCTTGCTCTCTCTCTCTCTCTCTCTCTCTCTCTATCTTTCAGGTAAATAAATAAAATCTTAAAAAAAAATTAGCACCTAATTCCCCAACCTCCATTGAAAACCCTTTTGTACTGACTCCACAGTAGAGCCCACGCAGCCAAGCACCCAGAGGGTTCATTCCACCTGCACTCATTAAGCACCTACTATTTGCCAGGTCCAGCAGTGCACACAGAAAAAGCCTCACCCTCTGACTCGTCACCGCCTAGATGGGGAGGAAATCAGCATTTACAGAAATAGTCACACGATTGAGACAGGCATGGAGGCTAGGGTTGCCCAGAGGAGCCTCCTGGCTGGCTGGGTGGGAATGGGATTGGTCACTGAATGCTTCCTGGAGGAGGTGGTGGTGGCTAGGTTCTGAAGGATAAGGAAGAGTTTGGGGTTCACGGGCAGAAGGCTTCAAGGGAAGAGGCCACAAAAAAGGTGGGTTCTGGGCATGTCCGTTGGAGGGGGGGCCAGGGCAGGGCTCTGGATCCTCAGGCTGAGGGGGCCACCACCTCTTCACACTGGAATTCCTCAGATCAAGGCCTGGGACCACCTCTTAGGGCATGAAACATTCAGATTCCCAGGCATTAACCCAGACCCTCTGGATCTGGATCTCCAAAGCTAGGCCCAGGAAGCTATATTATTATTATTGCTCTTGTCATTACAGGTTCTCCAGGGGACCCTGATCCCCTGAGGAGTTTGAGGTTCAACACTGCAGGTACAGCTGGTATGGGGAGGGGCGGGTGTCGGGGGGGGCAGAATCAGGCACAGCGAACAGAACCTGTGAGTCTGTCCATCCATGTCTCAAACCGTGCCCGAGAACCTGCTCTGTGCCAGGCCTGGATGCACAGGAGCTAAGGAGGGGAGAGAAACAAGACCCAGGCTGCACCCTCTGCCAAGTCAATCAAGGAGGCAGCCTTTCCCAAAGTGGGTCCCAGGAACCCCAGTCCTGTAAGTCATTCCCAGAATGAAGGCTTGTGAGTCCAGGCAGCTAGGAAAACCTGGACCCTTGAGAAGTCTATGAGCCAGTAAAGGCTCTGAGCAGTCCTGCAGTGTAGAAAGCTGGTATTCAGTTGGAGAGGCAAGGAAGGCTCAGAAGAAGGGACTGTGTATGGAGGATCTGAGTAAGGAAGGGTAAAGGCTGGGCTGTCAGGGCATGAACTGAGCCCACAGCCCCCACCCCCTGGCTGGTCAGACCACATGGGGAACAGGCCCCTCCCCTCCACCAAACCACTGACTCTCAGCCTGGCCTGCTGCACTCAGATGTAGCAAGTCTTAAACCAAATATTTAACCCATGACTGCTCATGTGTCAACAGGAACCTGCAGTGTGGATCAAGTGGGGGGCTTTGGCTCGGCCCAGCCCCACCTCAGGACATGGGACCAGCTCCCAAGCCAGCCCCTTCACTGGTTGGGCAGTATGAGGAAAGCACCTTCTGGCCCCTACCTCGGCTGCCCCATTATTCCAGCCAAAGCCCAGCACCAGAAAGGGGACAAAGGATGTGGGTGGAACAGCCAGTCCCAGGAACCTGGTGCTCCTGGCAGAGGATGAAGGAGGGTTCTGTGGGAACTTCTGGCCAGACAGGCATGGGTTCCAAGCGCAGTGGGGCCATTTGCTGCATGGACCATCTCAGGCAAGCACCATACCCTTGAGGTGCCTCAGTTTCTCCATTTGTCTACAAGGGATGCCCACCAAGGCATCATGGTAATTTGACGCTTCCTGCACATGCTTCACCAGACATCAGACATGTTCATGGGCACTGCCTCAACGACATCCTCACCCCAAGCCCTGGGGGAGGGCTGTGTACTCCTTTACAGAGAGTTTATAGGAAACCAAGGCTCAGAGACGTCAAGGTGCTTGTCCAGCGTCAGACACCTTGTGAATGGGGCACCTGGACTCTCTGCTCAGGCAGTCTTGCTCCAGAGGCCACTTCATCAAATACTGCGCTCACAGCTACTCATAAGGGTGTTGGGAAAATCACAAGCACATGTATAGCAACCACCACCATCACCAGAATAGTATGAGCTTGTATTTACTTTCCACATGCCAGTCTCTCTGCTCATTTCTTACTCTTCATTACAATCCTGTGAGGTAGGTGTTGGCCCAGTGGGTCATCATATTATTGTCCCCACTTTACAGATGTGGAAATGGAGGACCAGAGAGTTTTAGTAACTTTCGCAAAGTTACACAGTAATTAAATGTTAGAGCCAGAATTCCAACCCAGGCAGGCCCCCAAGTTCATGCCATTAGCAACCCCATGTGACAATCCTGCACGGCTCCCAACACATCCTAGGCATGGACTGCCAAGTGCCCTAGACCACAATGGGATACCACTTCTCACCCACCAGGATGGCAATAATCAAAAAGACAGACCATAATGATTTGGTAACAAGGATAGGAGAAATCAGAACCCTCACTCACAGTAGGTGAGAACTGTAAAATGGTGCAGCAGCTTTGGAAAGCAGTCTGGAAGTTCCTCAAAAAGTTAAACATAAAGTTGCCACATGACCCAGTAATTCCACTCCTAAGTATCTACCCAAGAAAAATGAAAACATAGGCCCACACAAAAACTTGAACGAAACACAAGTGTTCCTAACAGCACTATTTACAATAGCCAAAAAGTGGAAACAACGCAAGTGTTCATCAACCAATGAATGGATAAACAAAATGTAGGATATCCATTAAATGGAATATCACTCAGCAAAGAAAGGAATGAAGCACCAACACCTGCCATAGCGTGGGTGATCCGCAAAACCATTATGCCAAGTGAAAGCAGCCAGACACAACGGGTCACATATAGTAGGGTTCCATTTACATGAAATATCTAGAATAGACCAATCCATAGAAGCAGAAAGCAGATTAGTCGTTGCCGGGGCTGGGGTGGGGCTGGCAAGTGAGCACTGAAGGGTATGGGGTGTCTTTTGTGGGGTGATGAAAATGTTCTAAAATTGGTTGTGGTGATAGTTGGGTAATTCCGTAAATATACTAAAAACTATTTAATTGTATACTTTAAATGAGGGAATGGTATGCTATGTGAATTATATCTCAGTAAAGCTGATACCAGAAAAGCTGGTAAGTGCCATTTCTAAGTGATAGGGGCTTGTTTCTTCTTCCCCCACCCCCTTGAGCCTTCTTCATGCCTTCTATCCTGTTTTCCTGAGGCTAGACCAGCTCCAGGCTACGCCCAGCTGCCTAGAAGATGCTAGTTAACACAGAGTTGACCCTGTGCCCACCAGTGCTAAGCAAGTCACATAGAGATGAGCTCCTTTAATCCTACCACTGCTGAAGTTGCACTGTTCTCCAATTTTACAGATGGGGAAACTGAAGCACTGACTCAATAACTTGGCCCCAGTCCCACTGCCAGGAAACAAGGAGAGCTGGGGTTCTAATCCAGGCCTCTGGGGCACAGTCCTAGTACTTCTGCCTTTTGGGTTTGAGGTCCTGAATGAGAGTCCCCACAGGGTCCTGCATTCTGGCCAGGAGTGCAGGAATGCAGGAACGTGGGCAGGTCAGCAACCTGCAGGGAGGGGGCACAGATCCCAAAAGGCCTGGGAACTGGCCTGGCCAGTCCAGCTTTTCATCTCACTAATAAGACCCACGGGGGCATCCAGACAGGGCATCAGCTCGACTGATGGAGACCAAGATACAGCCCTTCCCCACCACCCCCATCCAGTCTTGTCCCACCCACGGAGATGACAATCACCAGCAGAGCCAGGAAAGCCGAGGTGCCCCCACCCCAGAGAGGGGAGGTGAGTCTGAGTGACATGCTGGGAGAGGGACACACCCGGCCTCCCTCTACTTAATCAGAAGTTTAACACGGACACAGGTTCTAAGGGCAAGTGGCCTTCGGTACTAGAAGGTGGCTTGGAAGTCTTCCAGCCCCACCTGCTCATTACACAGATGTACAAACTGAGGCCCTCAGAAGAAAAGGCACCTACCCAAGGTCATGCAGGAGGCAGCTGGTGCCTGGAGTCAGACAGGATTCAAATCCTGACTGCACCAGCCATTGGTGTAAGCTTGGAGGAGCTACTTTATGCTTCTGAACCTCTGTTTTACCATCTGTAAAATGGGAATAGTCCATCCCACCTAGTTAAGTGAGGTGGGTGGGGGAAAGGTCAGGGACACTTCTGGAAACAACTGAATGAGTTTCAAAGACCACTTCGGGGTTCAAGGACTGAGCTGGAGGTTTAGGGCAGTCTCTGGAGTCCCAAAAGCAGATTAGAGATCATTTAGGTTCACAAGTGGGATCTCCCTGGTTTCCCCAGTGCCTAACCAGTGTGGGGCACGTAGGAGACATTCAACAAATACCGTTCAGTGAAGGACCTCGAATTACCCAGCACATTGTAGGGGCTTCACAAATGGTGAGGATGACCGCTCATCCACACAACATGTATTCATTGCACTTTTACACCCCACAGAGGGTGCGCTTCACAATGCACCTGAGCCCTTATGTGGCCCCCTGAGCTGTGCATGGGGTTCTGCCTGTGGGCTCCTGCTTGCCAGTCATGCCTGGTCCTGTAAAATAGGTTTCTTCTGAAAATCAGTAAATTCACAGTGGCAAGGACAGAAGGTTCACATCCCCAGGGGGAAGGCATATCAATACAGTGGAACCACCTGACACCGGGGACCAAGGAGGACACAAGATTGCCTCCAAGGAACGCTTCTCAGTATATGACCTCCATCTCATGGCTAGGGGCCAGCAGACAAGCCCAAACTGAGGGACGGTTTACAGAACACCTGACCAGCCCTCTTCAAAAGTGTCAAGGCCATGAAAGACAAGACTGAGAAACCATCAGCCTAGAGGAGCCTAAGAAGATGGGACCACTGAATGCAAAGTGGGGTCCTGGAACAGCAAAAAGACATTAGGGAGAAACTGGGGAATTAGAAACAAGTTTATAGTTTAAAGTTTCCTTCCAGATTTCTGGGTTTTCCAGAAAACCCCTACAGGACATCTTGGTGACGGGAATGGCATCTAGGACACCCACCTGTGGACAGGCAGGGAGGAGGTGGGGTGCCATGACCCAAGACCCCACCTGGTAGAAGCTGGTGGGACTCGGGACTCAGTTGTCCCCACGACAGCCGCCTCAGCCCAGCCTGGCCCACCCCAAGTGCTGCTGTGTGGGTTGCACAAGCCAGGTTGGGGGGGTCCCCAGCAGATTTGGGCCCGTTTCTCCAGAGAATCAGCCCTCATTTTCTTCTCCTGGGCGGACGAGGCCGGGGTCTGGCACGGGCCCAGGAGGGCCAGGGTCATGTCCAAGGTATGCAGAGGATACCTTGTGGGCTTGAGGACACACTGAGGGACAAACAAGGGCCTTTTGGGTTTGAGCCTGCAGGCGCCAGCCTGGAACAAGTGCCTCTTTGTGTCCCAGGATGTACTCAGAGCACTGGAACCACAGGGGGAGAGCTTGAGAGCTTTAAATGGCACCAGGTACTCCCATTCTGTCACCAGGAGTTAGAAACTCAATAACCACAGTCCAACCTGCTCTGCAGGTGGCCACTCAAGCCCAGGAGGTCAGCAGCAATGTGGGGATCTGGTCAGCGAGCCAGCAGGGGTGCCGTCCAGAGAAGTGGGGACAGAGATGGCACCCAGGTCAGTTACACACCACGGATGGAGTATATGAGCAGGAAAAGAGAACGCAGGCATCTCAGGGGACCCTCCCCGTCCCCCAATCCTGCTGCCCACCTCTTCTTGCTTTAATTTTGTGCAGGAGCTTCTTTCCCTTTTCCCCAGCTGGAAGGGCAGTATGGCCTGATGGTTAAGCACCCAGACAGAAGGCAGCAGGCCTGCATTTGAATCCTGACTCAGTCCTTACTAAGCTGTGAATTACTTAGCCTCTCTGAGCCTCAGTTTCCCCATCTGTCAGTGGGGGTCATCACAATATGCATGCCACAGGGCTCGGCCAGGGGTTAAATGAGAGAGCACTGCTGTATGGGGGAGCCCAGGCTCTCTGCCTCCACGTGGGGTCACTGTCCAGGGATCTGGGCTCCTTATAAGGAGATGATAAAAGCCAGCAGCCGAGGCCTGATGGCAGAACCCACTGGCACCAGGGAGCTAAAAAAAAAAAAAAACAGACCCCAGGCCAGCACACCATTCACACTGATCCTCACGCAAGCCAAGACATGCTCTGGCTCTGCCTTGCAGATGTCGCCTCGCCCAGGCATGGGAAATTCGCAAGTAACGTCAATATTTAGAAACGTCTCCACCAATCCCTGCAGGGGGAGGCCGGTGTACAGACATGGGTAGTGAGGCTGCTGGGAGGATTCGGATCCCAGGCCTGGTCCGACTGAACTGTCTTGGGTTTGGGCTTAGAATCACGTTTGGGATTTTGAAGGGTATGGTGTGTTTCCACCGCAGGGTCTCTGCTGTTCTGAGAACTCTCCCCCATCTGTAGGAGGGAAACCGCAGAATGGGAGGGCAGGGAGGGCCTGTCTACCTGGTTGTTCAAGCAGAACCCCAGAACCGCCCCAGATCCCTGCCTTTCCCTTCCCCGGTTCCACGTTGGAACAGATCTCCCGTGCCTCCATCCTCCCTTTGTTCTATGGTCTCAACCTGATCAAGGCTGCTACCTCTCACCTGGACCAATGCAACAGCCACCCCCAACTGTCTCCCCGTGCCCATACTCTAGCTGCCTCCAACCAGCCTCAGCACATTTCAACAATGTAACCTCATCTTACCACTGTCCGGCCTCCAACTTGCCAGGGCTCCCAAATGCTCTGAGAATAGAGCTCACACTCCTGTCCAGGTCCATAGGACTCCCTGTGCCCAGCCTTTTCTGCCTCAGGGCCTTTGTACCAGCTGGGACTTTGGGGGGGTTTCTGTTTGTAGATCGCCTCCAGGACCACCCTGGCTAAGACTTGGTTTACTCACTGCATGCCCAACTGACCCACTCAGATTCTCTATCTCCTTCCTAAGCTCAGAAGCAGGAAGGACCTGCTTCCTAGACTCCTACCTCCAGGAGGGACCCAGGCCCTCCAAGGACACCATGAAGGGCCAACCCTCCAGCTAGCAGCTACCCTTGCTGCCTTCAGCTCTCCGTGCCCAAGTCATGCTGAACCAGTTGGCCCATTTTCCTCTCTATCTTGCCTGCAGGGAGGGGGTCATCCTGGCACATGGAAAGAACGTAGGGTCTGGTGTTGCTCTGACCTGGGCGGGCTCCTTAGCCTCTTTCTGCCTATTTTCTCGTCTGTGAAATGGTGGTAAGAATCTGTCCCACCCCAGAGGGTTGAAACAATTCAAGGAGATAATCCTTGTAAAGCACTTTGGATGTGGCAGTCACATGGCCAAGGCTCAGGACTGCGCCCCACACAACGCTCCTCCCAGCAACAGTGCAATGAGCCGGGTGGGTGTCTGGCGTAACCAAACGTGCTATTTCTCCTACCTACCTGAATTTCCTCATCCATAAATAGGGTTATGGTGTCTATGTGGGGAGCGGCAAACAGAAAGACACACTTCACAGGTGGGGAACATCCCCAAGTGGGAGTTCATACTATAACGCTTTGAGTTCAAGGCTACAGCTGTCCTATAGGAATAGGCTGCAAGCCCCGTTTGTGGTTTAAATTTTTCCAGCAGCCACATGAAAAAAGTCAAAAGAAACAGGTGAACTTAATTTTTATATGATATGTTATTTAACTTAATGTATCTAAGAAATTATTTTGACAGGTAGTTGACAGAACAGCATTATTAATGAGATATTTTACATGCCATTTTCATATTATGTCTTCTAAAGCCTGGCATGTAGTTTTAACTTGCAGCACAGCTCAGCTTATTCTAAGCACACCCCACGTGGCTAGTGGTTCCCAAGTAGGATGATGCAGTTTTAGGGGATTCTGTGGCTTCCGGCCACTTTGCTCTAAGCCCATTGGTTCTGCCATAATAAAGCTGATGGATGCTCAGAGCATCAAGTGGTCCTGCTCAGAGCCTGGTACCTAGGAACACTCAACAAATGATCATCCCATTTGCTCTCTGTCACTCTCCCACCAAACCTACACAGGCTGCCCAGACACCTGCCCCAAGGCCAGGTCCGGTCTACAGATTCCTGGCTGCCTGACTTCAAAACATTCCAGGGCTCTCAGCTGTACCCAGCCGAGCATGGTACCTGGGTGTAGAGGGCCAGGGCACGTAAACCACAGCCCAACGCCCGCTCCCCAGGCCCCCAGAGCTGCAACATCCCTGCCCACGGCATATGGCTCGCTCCCCGCCATCCTCCCCTTCAGGCTGGGAGAACAGCCTCTTTCCTGCCCTGGCCTCTTTCAGGACCTGCCACTCTGGGGAAGAGATCACACCCCCCAGAGGGGTGCTGCAGCCCTGCCATAAGCCCCTGTCCCCAGCTGTCCCTGCCTGCCTAGAACCACTCTGTCCCTAACCAGTCACAACTCAACTTTCTCTGTGTGTAGAGACAGGAAGTGGTGGGCAGAAGGCCCGTCTAGTGGGAACTGCCCTTCCTCCTTGGCCAGGACCACCTAGCCTTCCAGGCCTGAGTCAGGCCCCATGTTCCCCTTGATCATGTCTACCCATCCCTCCCTTTAGGGGTTAATTCTGTTTCAGTGGGTATGCACAGGGAGCAGGGGAAGGGTGGGCAGGAGCCCTCAGCTTTGGAATGTCCGGAATGCGTAAGAGTGCACACCTCTCCCCAGAACCAGCCTCACCCTTCCCAGAGCCCAGAGCAGGGGCCTGGCTGCCTGCTGGCCAGGGTCATCATCTTCTGGGTCCTGCCTGCCAGCTAGGGCAGGAGCAGCTCTCCGGGGACATCCAGACCTGCTGGGAGGCTTAACCTCTGGTGCTGGGTGTCCCTCGGCCCCCATTTTCTTTTGTCCCTCCCTCCCAGACATCTATCCTGTCCTGACACAAAGGCACACACAGTAGGCACTCAGGAAATGATTGCTAAACACTGAGAGCATCTGCCAGGTACCTATCACCACCACCCCCAGGTCCTTCACAATAAGATCCATTAAAATCTTACAGTCCTGGGAGAAAGGCACCATTACAGTCATTGGACACTTCTCTTTTTTAAAAGATTTTATTTTTAAGCAATCTCTACACCCAATGTGGGGCTCGAACTCACAACCCTGAGATCAAGAGTCTCACACTACACCAACTGAGCCAACCAGATGCCCCCATCGGGCACTTTTCTTAATCCTGCCCTTATTAGACTATAAATTTTTGGACAATAAGGATGTACTCATTTTTTTTTTTAAGATTTATTTATTTATTCTAGAGAGAGAAAGAGCCCAAGCAGAAGAGGGAGAGAGAATCTGAAGCAGACTCTGCGCTCAGCACAGAGCCTGACACGGGGCTTGATCTCACTGATCTCATGACCACAAGATCATGACCTGAGCTAAAACCAAGAGTCAGATGCTCAACAGACTGAGCCACCCAGGCGCCCCAGGACGCACTCATCTTTCAGGGGGCCCTTTGTTGCCCTTAATTCCAGGCCTTGTGTAGGTTTGGGGCTCAACAAATAGGTATCGAACTGAGCAGACTTTTGGAGTAATGGCCACAATTCCTATCCCCCCATTTTCCAGATGAAGACAACTGCGGCTTAGAGGGTATGAGAAACCCACCCGAGGTCACACAGCTGAGAAGTGGTGGTGCCAGGATTGGAACAGGCTCCAGAGCCACCTTCTCAGAACAAGAGTGACATCAATACCAATCCACGGGGGCACCTGGGTGGCTCAGCTGTTAAGCATCTGCCTTTGGCTCAGGTCATGATCCCAGGGTCCTGGGATCGAGTCCTGCATCAGGCTCCCTGCTTGGCAGGAAGCCTGCTTCTCCCTGTCCTACTCCCCCTGCTTGTGTTCCCTCTCTGTCTCTCTCTCTGTCAAATAAATAAATAAAATCTTTAAAAAAAAGAATACCAATCCACGAAATGACAGAGAGACATTGGGGAGACAGGATGAAGCAGCAAGGCATTCATCACTCGGGGAGGCCTAGTGATTTACATCTTAAGGGCACCTGCCTCGGTACAATTAATCCTAGTAGTTGAGTAATAGTGGTGGCAACTGACTCAGACATTCTCCTAACATGCCACCATGAGGGGATCCCAATCTGTCCCTCTGAGAAGGCCTTTTGGGAGAAGCAATCAGCACAGAGGGAACACCTCCTCGGGTTGTACCCTGGCCCAGGGCCTGACACATGTTTCCACTTTGATCCTCATAACAACCCCTCCAGGTTGGTACTATTATTGCTCGCAGTGAACAGACTGAGCTTAGGGAGGAGGGGCAACTTGCCTGGGGCCACTGGACTAGTAAGCATCCAGACTGGTGACTGCTGTCACCCCAGCCAGTTTTCTACATAGGCAGTCACTGCCGAATAAACTCACCCCCACCCCCAGCTCCTTGTCATCTCTCCACCCCTCTTACTGGCCTGGGGACAGGCCCTTCTCCATTACCAACCCCCGAGACAGGAGTTGTTAACATGCTATCAAACATCTGCTCATATCAACACTTATTTATTTTAAAGATTTTATTTATTTATTTGACATAGAGAGAGACAGCGAGAGAGGGAACACAAGCAGGGGGAGTGGAGAGGGAGAAGCAGGCTTCCCGCTGAGCAGAGAGCCCGATGAGGGGCTCGATCCCAGGACCCTGGGATCATGACCTGAGCTGAAGGCAGACGCTTAACAACTGAGCCACCCAGGCATCCCTCAACACTTATTTATTGAACTGCAAACCTATGCAAGGCCTGGAATTAAGGGCACCCAAAGATAGGTAAGTCCAAAGATTTATTTTTTAAAATATTTAATTAATTAATTTATTTGACAGAGAGAGAGAAAAAACGTGTGAGCACAAGCAGGCAGAGCGGGAGGCAGAGGGAAAGGGAGAAGCAGACTCCCCACTGAGCAGGGAGCCTGACACAGGACTCAATCCCAGGACCCTGGGATCATGACCTGAGCCGAATGCAGACACCCAACCCACTGAGCCACCCAGGTGCCCCATCCAAAGGTTTATAACCTAATAAGCAGGATGAAGAAAAACACCCCAATGACTATAATTGCAAACATTCAGATTGCCTGGGTCAGGGTATTTTCATCCACTCTGTCCCATTCAGGCTTTATATCCTAACTTAATTGTGAAAATATAGTTTGACTCAATAAAACGCAGGAAAAGAGCCAAAAGGAAACAAAAGAGAAAGCATGATAAATAGGAAATACAAACTATTTTTGTATAGGGGAAGGTCCAAACACATCAGTTATTATAATAAACGTGAATGAGTTAAACTCTCCTGTTAAAAGATAAGACTCTCAGGTGAGAATACAAATACAAAACAAAAGCCAGCTCTGTGCCATTTTGTAAGACACATACCTGAAACGGAATGATACAGGAAAGTTGAGAATAAAGGAATACAACACGACAGATCAGGCAGCTGCTATGGCAAAGGGAAAGCAAGGTGTGTGTACCTCAAAGACAAGATGGATCGAAGCAATCAGTGTAAATGTGGGCTTTGCACCCCTGGCTATACATCCAAAGACTGAAGTGTGGGCCCCGCCCCAGAGATTCTGACTTAATCTGTCTGTGACAGGGCCTGGACAGCGCTTTTAAACTCCCCAGATGAGGGGCGCCTGGGTAGCTCAGTCGTTAAGCATCTGCCTTTGGCTCAGGTCAGGATCCCAGGGTCCTGGGATCGAGCCCTGCATCAGGCTCCCTGCTCCGCGGGAAGCCTGCTTCTCCCTCTCCCACTCCCCCGCTTGTGTTCCCTCTCTCGCTGTGTCTCTCTCTGTCAAATAAATAAATAAAATCTTTAAAAATAAATAAATAAATAAATAAAATAAAATAAACGCCCCAGATGAGCCTAATGTGCAGCCAGGGCTGGGAACCCAGAAATGAACCAGAGTAATGTGTCACAGGGTTGCGGGGATCAGATTGAGGAAGAATCCCCAGATCTCTACAGGAAGGAAGTCTTGTAAGAAAGGAGTACACAGTACACAGGAAGCATCCAGTAAATACCAGATTGATTGGTCAATTGACTGATACTCTCCTTAACTAGAAACTTCCATGGTAATTAGACAGTAAAATCCTCCACACCCAACTATTAATCCTGGGGAAGTACTCCTAAACAGAGAAGATTGCTGGTGTAGTAACTACAGATCCGTTTCCCAGCCTAATCTCTTTCCGCCCCACAAAGCCACCCTACCTCCAGGCCCGTGTCAGGCGTGTGCTCTCAGGGTTCTCGTTACCCACATGCAGAAGTTCAAGCTGCCTTGGGTAACACCAGGGCTAACCTTGAAGATTTTTGCAAGGTTTAAATGGGGCTTGAGCCAATCTTGGTGCCCCCGGGTGTCAGGACATCATCCCAGGTTCAAGAGCAGGAGTGCCAGGCTCCATTTATTAAGCACCTACTGCATCCCTGCTGTTGTAAACCCACTGTCTCTAGTGTTCCCCACAAGCTTACACTACTCCAATTCACAGATTCAAGAGAGACCTCCCACCACTGTTTACTGACTGCTACGTGTGGTTGGCACCTTTCTTGGGGGTATGGGAGTGACTGCACAGCATGCAAAGTCCCTGCCTTCATCAAGCCCAGAGGGGTGGGAATGTGACCTGCGGCACAGCTGACAAGTGGCACAGCTGGGCCTGAAGGGGGGGGTCTGCAACTCCTAAACTCAGGCTCTTTCTATTCCACCCACCATGCCCTCTGTCCCTGCCCATGGGCCTCGGCTTCCCCCTCAGGAACAGTGGGGTTTGGTTGTCCATTTTACACTTGGAAAGAGTCAAGCTCCTTATCTGGGGCAGCAGGACTGAGCCCTCAGTTCCCGACACAAACTTAGAATCCTTCCTCAACTTTAAATTGGAACCACTATGTCCCCATGCCCAGGACGGAGAAGTGAAAACCAGAAAAGCTAGGAGTCTGAAATCCGAGCCCAGGCCGCTGGGGCAGCAAGGAATTCTACACACAGCTATTTTCTTGCAGCCATGCAGCCTTTCGGGGTCAGCGGGCAGCAGATGGAGCTGCCAGCCAGGGAGCAGCTGGGTGTGCAGTTCCCCTACAAGACCTGACAAACCCTTTGCCCAGGAAAGGGTGGGCCAGGCGGCCAGCTGGGACACTCTGGTGGCCAGCTTGCCTGCTCCCGGCTCAGAATGCCCGTGTTAGAGTAACTCCGAGTCTCTGGGCAGGCTACTGAAACTCTGAGCCTCACCTGAAAGAGAGATCAGGGTAGTATCATCCAAGAAACACAACATAATCATAATTTAGGGCAGCCGCTCCAAGCCAGGACTCAACCTTGAGACTCTTGGATGTTCATACCTTTCCCAATACCCCTGCCGCCTTCCTGAGACTTTCCATCTGTGACTCCCGATATGGAACCATCCTGCTTGCCTTCCAGGCTTGCTCCTCTGGCCTCAGGACCTGTCCCTCCCAGGCTCACCTCCTCTTCCTCCCCGAGACCCCTTCTCCCACTACTGACTGGACTCTGAGACACAGGACTCCAGGCTCCCTTCCAGGCTCCAGCCTACTCTGTTCCTCCTGCCAGTTCTCCTTGCCCATCCCCCTCCTCACATTAAAAGACCTGAAAACCCAGGATCTAGCTCAAACACGCAGAAAAGTACAGAATAGAATCCTATCACCAAGACTTAGTTGATGTTCCCACACTGCCGTATTTGCTTTGGATTTTGTTTACAAAGAAATATAATGTTATCATTCATTATCCCTTCGGCCCCCTCCTCTGGGGGAGGGTAATTTTGGAGCTGCTGGTTTCCTCCTAAGCCCCTTTCATGCTTTCCACTACATACCTGTGTCTATCCAGAAACATCATATTCCTTTGCATGAATGTTTTTTAAAACATATATGAATGTACTCTCTGTCTCTTTCATTAGCTTTGTTCACTGATGATTTTTCAGGCTTATGCACATGGATGCACACCTACCCCGCCTCATCCCCCCTCTGGGCTCTCCTGATCCACCCACTCCTGCTGGTCCCCCAGAAGCCCTCGGGCTGGCTCAGGGCCCCTCTGCCTCCACTGTCTCAGCACTTACCACCCTGCATTGTTGTCGCCTGTTTACTGAGCACACAGAAGGTGGCTGGATGAGGGCAGGGGTCAGCGGCACTCTCTGTTCAGGCCCTCACATTCTGTCCCAACCCCCACCCCCACCCCCACCGTCCTGGGTGTGTGTGTGTGTGTGTGTGCGTGCGTGCGCACGCGCGCGCGCGGGTTTAGGGAGAGAGAGAATATTCGCAGTCCTTCACGGCTCACCTCATTCATTCATTCATTCATTCAGCATATGTGCTACACCAGCCAGTCTGATGGCGGGGAGAAATCCATCCCCATCTGGCCAAAGGGCCAGAGTCAAATGGCTGCTGAAATAAGGACCGAGCAGATGGGCAAGACAAGAGATTAGAGAGGGCTTAAGGAACAGAGACCAGGGACGCCTGGGTGGCTCAGTCGGTTAAGCGTCTGCCTTCGGCTCAGGTCATGATCCCAGGGTCCTGGGATCGAGTCCCACATCGGGCTCCCTGCTCCACGAGGAGCCTGCTTCTCCCTCTGCCTCTGTCTCTCTCTCTGTCTCTCATGAATAAATAAATAAAAAATCTTTAAAAAAAAAAAAAAAAAAAAAGGAACAGAGACCAACCAAGAAAGAGGAAGAGAAATGAGCCAAGAGGGGTAGGAAGAGCATTCCAGGCAGGAGGAACAAGGTGGGCAAAGGCCACATGGTTGGATGCAGTGTGGAAAGGACAGGGTGAGGGACACACATTTGTGTGTGCAGGGCTGCCGCAACCAGGGAACCCAGGGGCAAGGGGCAAGCAGCAGGGGACAGGATCAGATATGCATCTTGCAAAGAGCTTCCTGGCAGCCATGGGGAGAAGGGACTAAGTTGTCAGGGTAGAAGCAGGAACTGTGAAGAGGCTACTGCAAGTATGCAGGCAAGAGGGCCTGGGCTGCTAGCTAGGCAAGGATAGGCAAGGCAAAACGGAGGACAATGCAGGGCTGGCCCCTGCAGACAGCAACCTCCTGCCTGGGGCACGAGGGGCCTCCCTCCCCAGGCTCAGGAGGCTGAAACACAGAAGGGCCACCAGGAGCAGAGAGAATAAAGACCAGAGGTCATTTCCCCCTTCCCCCTGCAGAGACAGGCTGGGGCAGGCAGGCCCGGAGAGTGGCAGGTAGAAGGGAGCTGGGAAGCCCAGGTCCTCCCTGCTTGACAAGGAGCCTTGGAAATGCTCTTAAAGGCAGCTTGTCCCCAGTGCCCAGGGCCCTTTGGGTGCCCTTCACCCTCCTTGGGGTATTGCCTAAATGGTATGAATTGAGCTAAGCCTCTCCCCCCCAAAACTTCCTATCCCCAGATGATTGCCCCTGACAATGCTCGAAATGCCAGCATTAGCAGCCATTCTAAAGGTTCAGTGCCGTTCTGTTCTGAACCTAATTTATCAGGTCTCCTTCCCTCTGCCCAGAGGAGGACTGGGCAAGTGAGGGCAAAGCCAGAGAGAGGGGAAGCAGACAGGGTTGCTGGGGCGGAGTCAGGGAATACAAAAGCCAGTGACTCCACCATCTGGCCTGGGGCAATCCCTGGAACCGGCTGCCACCAGACGGGGGGGAGAGGCTTAGCTCAAT